>NC_138525.1:28143029-28213029 GCF_000230855.2 Cajanus cajan | reverse complement strand
TGCATTATTTAACTGTTATCCAAACTTTTCTATGTGTTCTTACCGGAAATTTACTGTAGAGCTGATCCGCCAGGTAAGATCGGTGAGCCTCCTTCACTGGTACGCTTGTGCTCCAAGATGGGGGTGGTACCTGCAAAAGAGACTCCGATGCTAAAGTTAGGGTTTGTATGAGTATGAATCTCGTATATATAATGCACGTACCTTGATGTATGTTAGGGTTGCGTTGGGCCTTGGGCCTGAGATTAGTTGTGATTTGATTAGGTAGAGGATCTCGCCTAGACCGAGATTCCCCGAGATTAGTTACGATCTATTTAAGTGCCGAGATGATGCCGCGTGGCGCGTGTCCGAGGTCAACTCGTGTTGTGGTACCGAGCTCGGAGCTCGGCTTCGGAGTACGGATAGTACACTAGCCCCCCGAGCTCCGAAGACCGTAGGTCGAGGAGTTGAGACTGAGCTCGTCGAGATCTATTTAAGTGCCGAGATGACGCCACGTGGCGCGTTAATGGAAGTGACGGTTATCTAATGATGGTTCGCGTTTGTCATGATGGTTTTCCATTAATGTGTCGTCAGCCGTGCCCCTTGGCTGACACGTGGCGTGGCCGTTTTGAATTTGGGAGAAAACCTTCTTTTCTCTCACTCGCGCCTCTTCACCTTTCACTTTACTCTTTTCGTTTTCTTTCTCCTTTGGCTTCTTGCGCAAGCTGCTTTGTGAACCTTCGCTTCCGTCCAGTCTCCAACGCTGTTTTCACAGTTTCTGCCGCCGTTTCCGGTAACCCCGTCGTTATTAGGGTTGTTTTGTGAGGAAGAGTACCAGGTACTTCCTTTCTACAGTTTTCTTTTTTCTTTTCCCCCAGATCTTCTTTTTCTTCTTCCCAAATCTTCTTTTTCTTTAATGGTTGGTGGAAGTGGTGCCAGCTCTTCTGCGCCTGCCAAGGGCAAGGCGCGCGACAAGGCGGCGGCTACCGGGAAAGTCGCTGTCGAGAAGAAGGACTCGCCTCCGCCCAAGGGCCTAGAGCCAGGCATCCCTCATTACGACTGGGTCAGGCATGAAATGGCGGGGGTCTAGAGCATTTTTCGCTCCTTTATTGAGGTTAATGGGATCCCGAGATCGTGTAGGGTTTGTGACCCTTCCATTTCCCGGATGATCCGGCTTGAACCTTGTCAGGCCAGTGAGGGCGTGTACATGGGGAAGTCTACCGACCCTCCCCATTTCTATATGTACCACTATTTTTTTAGGGATTTAGGTGTCTGTCTTCCCTTCACTCAGTTCGAGTGTGATTTTTTGAACTTTGTCAACTCGGCTCCTTGCCAGTTGCACCACAATAGTTGGGGTTTTTTGAGGGCTTTTCAAGTCCTGTGTACAGTTTTAGGGATAGAGGTGTCTCTTCCCGTCTTCCTTCATTTTTACCAGTTGAAGTTAGGCATTCCGCCCTACGGCATACTATCTCTGAGTGGGAGTAGGGATGGGGTTTTGTTTACTCTCTACTCCCAGTCGTATAAAAATTTCAAACAAGAGTTTTTCCGAGTCACTCTTGTGAATATCGACCCATTGGAAGATGGGGTGTTCTACTTCGGCGGGCTGCCGAAATTTCCCTTCTATTGGTGCCCCCGACCGTCTAGGTTTCATGGGGTGGGCCAAGTGAAGCTGACGGCTTCGGAGGCGGCCGCAATCGAGAAGCTCGCCGCGCTTCCTCGTTCGCTGGATTGCAAGCTCGTTCTGTCGCTTGCAAACTCGGCGTACAGGGAGAGGGGCTTGGAGAGTGAGTATTTTGTTTTTTGGTGGTTTGTTGGAGTTTGTGTAAATTCCCTTTGCTGATGTGTTTTATTTCCTGTCTGTAGGTATCATGGGGAAGAACTTGTGGCGTGAGCTAAAGCATCGCTACAATGTTACTGAGCTCGAGGTCCCCGAGCCTCGAGAGGAAGATGTTTCCCCCTTGAAAGTTAACCGAAAAAGAAAGAGGGGAGCGAAGGAGGTCGAGGGGACCTCTACCCTCCAGACCCCGAGGAGGTGACCTCCAAGGCTGCCGATGCTGGTGCGGTGGACCTTACCAAGAGTCCACCGCCCAAGGGGGCTCCTCAGGTGGCCCCTGAGGAGGTGGCTCAGACTACCGAGCAGGTTGCTCAATCTGCCGAGGTGGTGAGTACCTTGTCTCTTCGGCTTTTTGGTGTCTTCTATTGTGCTTTTCTGTGTTCTGACCTAGGGCCATTTTCCACAGGCAGGAGATGCTGCCGAGGCGGCGACCCAGGCTGCTGGGTAGGCCGCCCAGGCTGCCGAGGTGGTGGCTCCAGCCACCGAGCAGGTTGCCCATGCTGCTAAGGTAAGTAGTGTTCCCTGATTTTCGTGATTTTCTGTATGTTGTCGTTTTTCTTTTTTGACATGGCGCTGGTTTTCGTAGGCAAGGTCGGAAGTTCCTATCGCGGACTTTCCAGTTGCCGAGCAGGGGACACCGGTTTCTGCCTCTGTCGAGGCTCGTGGCGAAGGGCTGAGTCTTGAGGTCCCTGTGTCCACCCCTGCAGCTTCGGCGTCGCTGTCTAGTTCGTCGCAAGAGGCTTCCCGGAGCCGATACATAGCCCACCGCTTCGGGAAGGGCCTCTCCAAGGTGCGATTGGACCATGTCAGCGCCTCGGCTGACATGGACTCGTTATGGAGCGCGGGGGTGACCTTTGAGAAGTTCTTCCCTCCAGGCTCGCTAAGCTCTGAGGACCAGGGGCTGATAGATGAGGTCGGGCCTGTGGATAGCTTTGATTCCGCCCAGGTCCTTCTGTAGAGGGCTATGGCCATCGTGGGCCATTGGAAGCCTCAGTGGTCCAAGCAGCAGGCAGACCTTGCCAGACTGGGGGGCCGAGTTCAACCTCTAAGGGACGAGAACAAGGTCCTGAAGGCGGAGAATAAGGTTCTTAAGGAGGAGCACAAAGTCCTAAATGCTGAGCTCCGAGCTGCGCGGGGGGATTTAGCGAGGGTGCAAAAGTCCCTTGAGATTGCTCTACGCTCGAACGAGAACTACGCTTCTCAGGTGGGCGAGCTGCGGGGGTTGGCCTCCTCGTCCCGAAGTCGGGTGCGCTTCCTCGAAGATGAGGTGACGTCTTCCCGTGGTCGGGTTCGCTCTTTGGAAGATGAGGTAACTTCCTTGAAGAGTGAGCTGGCGACGGCGGCCAAGAGGCGCCTTTGCGACGAGGTCGTGATTGGCGGCAAGGAGGAGGAGGTCGCTGCCTTGAAAGCTGAGCTGGCGAGGCAGGAGGCGGCGAGGGAGGCGCTGGAGAAGAAGCTGGAGGAAACCGAACGATCTATCGTGGTTGAACACAAGCGGGGTTTCCTCAAGGCAGCTCGCCAGGCAAGGCTTCTCGCCTCGGGGTTCGACTTCTCTGCCATGCATGTGGAGAAGGTGGTCCGCTTTGGGAAGTTGGTGAAGGAGGACGACCTCGAGGGTAGCTCTAGTGAAAATGCCTCTGCGTAGGCCAGTTTAATGTTTTTGTATTCTGTTTTTCTGTTCCTTGAATTCATGTATCGAACTCGGTAATCCCAGCTTTGTATATATGTATTTTTCTTTGTCTATTTGCGCTTGACTTTTACTTTTTTGTGCGTTTTTGAGACTCGTTTGGTGTTTGTTGTGTGTTTTTATGCGTGGTGATGCTTTGCTCCGAGTTGGTCATGCCGAGGTTTAGACCTCGACCTTGGTTTTAAATGAATCTTTTTCGAGAAGGTTCGAGTTCGACCTGAGGTTCGGACCCGACCTCGGATAAGAGTATTAAGGTTCATTTTTGACCTCATAATGGGGTTAGGTGAATGTTCTCGAGGTTTGAACTCGACCTCGGATAGGGGTATTGAAGTTCGTATTCGACCTCAAAATTTTAACGAGGTTCGGACTCGACCTCTTAAGGTTCGTATTTGACCTGAGAATTTTAACGAGGTTCGGACTCGACCTCGGATAGGAGTGTTGAGGTTCGTATTCGACCTTAAAATTTTAACGAGGTTCGGACTCGACCTCGGATAAGAGTGTTGAGGTTCGTATTCGACCTTAAAATTTTAACGAGGTTCGGACTCGACCTCGGATAAGAGTATTAAGGTTCGTACTCGACCTTAGAATTTTAACGAGGTTCAGACTCGACCTCGGATAGGAGTTTTGAGGTTCGTATTCGACCTTAAAATTTTAACGAGGTTCGGACTCGACCTCGGATAAGAGTATTAAGGTTCGTACTCGACCTTATAATTTTAACGAGGTTCGGACTCGACCTCGGATAGGAGTGTTGAGGTTCGTATTCGACCTCAAAATTTTAAGGAGGTTCAGACTCGACCTCGGATAAGAGTATTAAGGTTCGTACTCGACCGTAGAATTTTAACGAGGTTCGGACTCGACCTTGGATAGGAGTGTTGAGGTTCGTATTCGACCTCAAAATTTTAACGAGGTTCGGACTCGACCTCGGATAAGAGTATTAAGGTTCGTACTCGACCTTAGAATTTTAACGAGGTTCAGACTCGACCTCGGATAGGAGTGTTGAGGTTCGTATTCAACCTCAAAATTTTAACGAGATTCAGACTCGACCTCTTAAGGTTCGTATTCGACCTGAGAATTTTAACGAGGTTCAGACTCGACCTCGGATAGGCGTATTAAGGTTCATACTCGACCTTAGTGAGAGTGAAAGCGGTTGGTTCGATTTCGTCCTTTATAAAAACAAAAGATAAGAATATGGATTGAGGAAAATGAGTGATTTCATTGATTGTGTTTGTGTACCTCGTTAAAAACCCTCTCGGTCAAAGACTGAGGCGGGAAAAGAGTGCACAACTTCGTTCATACAGAAAAAAAGAAATGGAACTTAAGGAGCTACGGTGGGGGGATCCCCCTTGCTTTGCTTTCTGGACGAGGAGATCTTCAGACTTTCGGCATAACACTGTCGAGCTATCTTCTAATTTGCTCTGACGGAGATGATTTTACCGTCATTCCCTGGGAACTTCATGGTGAGGTGTGGAGTGGATACCACCGCTCCGAGCTGATTCAAGGTTGGCCTCCCGATAATGATGTTATAGGACGTGTTGGCCTCCACGAGGAGGTATCGAACCATGACTCTCCTTGTATTCGGAGGTACTCCGAAAGTTGTCAGTAGGTCTATGTACTCGCGAGTGTGAACTCGCTCTCCTACGAAACCGACTAAGGGCTCCGTGTGAGGTTGGATGAGAGAATGGGGGACGTCTAGCCTGAGGAACGTCGGCCAGTACAGGACGTCGGCCGAACTCCCTTGGTCAATGAGTGTCTTCTGTACCTCCCAGTTGGCGACTTCCACCACGATAACCATGGGATCATCTTGGTTGGGGCAGACACCTGCGTAGTCCTCGTCAGAGAAGGAGATCGGCGGTGAGCTTTGGTACGAGGCCGAGGTGGTAGAGTGGATGCAGTTGATATTCCGTAGGTGCCTCTTCCGGGCCGAGCTGCTGGCGCCTCCCCCGGCGAAACCACCTACAATTGTGTTAATTACACCCCGTAAGGGGGTTGTCCCTGTCTCCTGGCTTATCTCGGCCTACACTACGCCGCCAACATTTTGTTGGGAGCCAGAGGGTTGGTCCGTGCGAGCTCCTGAACCTCGGCCTCGGCCTCTGCCCCGCCCCGACCGCCGTTTCCTCCTCGGTGACCTTGCTGTCTCTGGATGTACTGGCCGAGGTGGCCTGCTTGGATGAGCTCTTCGATACGGTCCCGGAGCGTGCGACACTCCTCCGTGGTGTGACCGTGGTTCCTATGGTACCGACAGTGTTTGGACTTGTCGGCGCTGTTGGGAGTGTGGCTTGGTGGTGGAAGGGCGAGTAGGTTGCTGTTGCTGGCTTCTTCCAGGATGTGGACTTTAGGTGCGTTCAGGGGAGTGTAGAAGTCATATCTCCCCCTCTGTTTGGCCTGGCCGACTTCTTGAACTGGCTGTCATTGTTGACTTTGATCTTATCGTTGTGCCCCTGTTCTGGCTTCGCTGGTCCTTTTCCGCGAACTTGGTCACAGAAGGCGGAGTGTTCCTCCATCTGGATGTAGCCTGCAGCGTGGGCGCGGAGCTCGTCCATGTCGTAGGGAGACTCACGACATAGGCTATCGACGAATGGTCCGGGCTTGAGTGCCATGAGCATGGCATGTAGGGCAACCTCGGGATTCAGGTTCCTGATCTTGATCGAGGTGACAACAAATCGTTCCATGAACGCCCGAAGTGGTTCATCATCGTTTTGCCTGAGACTGGCCAGGGCGGCTAAAGTTACATGGTGAGGTCGGCTCGTCGCATATTGCACGGTGAACCTCCTGACTAGGGTGCCGAAGCTATCAATGGACTCGGCAGGCAGTTGGGTGTACCAGTTGAGCGCGGCCCCCTTAAGTGAGGTCGGAAACACCCTACACAAGATGGCATCATTATTAGTATAGAGATTTACCTGTGTTGTGTACAGGTCGATGTGCTCATCCGGGTCTGTCGTGCCGTTGTAGCGGTCGAGGTGGAGAGGCTTCCACCCGTGAGGGAGTGGTGTTTCCATAATGCCATCCACAAAGGGGTGGCGGCGGAAGGTTGCCTGATCTCCTGCGGCATGAGTAGGAGCCTTGCTGACTTCTTGGGTCGGCTTATGAGTCGGTGCATGAGACCGATATGAAGCAGGTCTGGGGGTTGGAACCCTAGTTGCAGTCCGGGATTGGGAGACTGAGTGCTCCTCCTCCTCATTGTGGTTGCCCGTGCGAGGAGGATGATCGGAGTGGTGTCGAGGGAGTTGAGCGCGGATTCGCTCGTTCTCGGCGTGTAGCGCCGCCAGGTCGGCTTCATTAGCGGTACGCATTACCGCTAGGTCAGTGTCGTGCTTGGCACACATGTTTTGTAGGTCGGCGGCGTGTTGCTGCCGCATCTGTTTGACCTGGTCGATTAGTCTCCTCAACACTGCTTCGTTATCCATGGTAGTTGAGTGATTTGCGTCGTCTGTTGTGCGTCTACTATGGCTTCTGGTGAAAACCATAGGCGTGGCCGATAAGAGCTGTCTTGATCGGCCCCACGGTGGGCGCCAAATGTTCTTACCAGAAATCTGCTGTAGAGCTGATCCGCCAGGTAAGATCGGTGAGCCTCCTTCACTAGTACGCTTGTGCACTAAGATGGGGGTGGTACCTGCAAAAGAGACTCCGATGCTAAAGTTAGGGTTTGTATGAGTATGAATCTCGTATATATAATGTACGTACCTTGATGTATGTTAGGGTTGCGTTGGGCCTTGGGCTTGAGATTAGTTGTGATTTGATTAGGTAGAGGATCTCGCCTAGACCGAGATTTCCCGAGATCGGTTACGATCTATTTAAGTGTCGAGCTGACGCCGCGTGGCGCGTGTCCGAGGTCAACTCGTGCTGTGGTATCGAGCTCGGAGCTCGGCTTCGGAGTAAGGATAGTACACTATGAATATTTGAAATACAAAGACAAGTAATGCTTTAAAATTATATGTTAAAATCCCTCATGAAATCATAGATGAAGATTCAGGTCATATTTGTGATACCCTTACTACCCCAACACATATATAAATATTAATTATATAAATAAACTAAAGAATAAAAATTTTTAACGTTGGTAAAAAGGTTCACATAAAACCTTCATATTCATTTATCAATAACCAACATAATAATTTTGAAAATAAAACTTGAGAGTTTACAAATTGTTTTCAAAATCATATTTACAATTCCAAATTCATATAAAATCTATGTCCTAAAAATCCTCTACCCCGATGTCACAATATTAGAGCATACCCACAATTTAACTGTTAGCATTCTAGATGCCACTTGTAGCCAGATCTTCCTCACCTAAAATATCCATAATTTGTACGGTAAGAAAAAAAAAACATTTATATGAAAAGCACACAAGGAAAAACACAACATAATCATAACTCATTATAACTTAATATTCATAAATATTTCAACATATCGTATTTCAATCAATCATGTATCGTCATCACGTCATAATTTTCAATCACACCAATCATCACAAATCTTGCACTTCACGCTATGCCAAGGTCACGCTACCCATGTAACAATCCAAGGTCGTGCTCACTCCTGATATAACACTGTGCCAAGGTCACGATTCCCCTGTAGCATATCTAGCACAGAGTCGTGCTCACCCCCGACATGTTATTCAAGGTCACGATACCCACGTAACAATCCAAGGCCGTGCTCACCCCTGATATAACACTGTGCCAAGGTCACGTTACCCCTAACCCAGGGCCGTGCTCACCCCTGACATGTTAACCAAGGTCACGATACCCATGTAACAATCCCGGGTCGTGCTCACCCCTGATATAACACTGTGCCAAGGTCACGTTACCCCTAACTCAGGGCCGTGCTCACCCCTGACATGTTAACCAAGGTCACGATACCCATGTAACAATCCCGAGCCATGCTCACCCCTGGCCATAGGTGTGAAGAACCACAATCACATCTCATTCACATTCCATACAACATCTCATAGTTCAATTCCATACACACATCAGATAAGTCCAAAATAATGGGTTTCATACACCTCAAGCAATTCACATCTAAATCATCAATTTTTATCAAGTAACATAACAATAACATTCATAAATCAATATAATAATCAATTGATTTATCAATTTAATACAATTTTAACATAAACAGTAAAACCCTTAATTGTTTCTAAACCTAACTCATAGACACTTTTCTACAATTTCGTTCTCTCTCCCAGATCATCATTCTTACAAATTAAATATATATTTCTAATCCTCAACACATACAGAATCTAATGGTATTATTAATTCCTCAAACAAAACTAGTCCAATTTTTCCAAAACCTAACTTACAGGCAGTTTTCTATAATTTCGTTCTCTCTCCCAAAGCATCATTTTTACAAATTAATCATATATTCATAGTCCTAAATACATACAGAATTACATAAGATTAATAATTCTCCAAACATAAATAATTATAAAATTACTCATAATCCTAAGGGTTCTTCCTCTACCCAATTCTCTCACATAACTCTACATATAAATAGTCCCCTTTTCTCCCGTACCTTGATATGTAGAAGCTGAAATTACACAAGATCTGGTTGGTCTCCCTCGTTGGGTTCCCCTCGGTCTGAAGCACAAAGTAGAGGAAAAGAAGAGAGAGAAGAAGAAAAGAATTTAGAAAATGAGAGGTGTGCTTTTTGGGAGTGACAGAGAGCTTAATTTATAGGCATCAGGCTTCACCGGAACGACCCATTCCAAATCCGTAACGGCCCGTTCTGGACCCTTAAATCGTGACTAAAAATCACATCCAGAACGGCCCGTTCTCAAACCAGAACGGCCCGTTCTGGTGTGTATTTAATAATCACAACGGTCATATTTTGGAATGGCCCGTTTTCACCACTGGAACGGCCCGTTCTCACCTCTGGAACAGCCCGTTCTCAACTAAGAATTATAGGCAAATTTAATGGTTTGGAGTCCTCGCATCTTTAATGGTTTGGCAAATTTAATGCTACCCAAAGTAGGTCTATTTAGTAATTTGGAACGGCCCATTCCGGGTTACTAAACCACCTTAATTGGGCTCTAGGCCCAGTGAGAATTGGGCTGTTACAATTCTCCCCTCCTTTATGAAATTTCGTCGTCGAAATTTTTGCAATGGTAGACTCCTCGCATCTTTCTTTCTAATTCCTATGTAACCTCACTACCTTATAGATGTACAACTCTATTAATTTTACCAAGGAATGTCTATTATTAACAAGGGTAAGACAAGTAAACTTGGTGAGTCTATCCACTATAATCCAAAAAGAATCAATTTCTTAAGCATCTCAGACAAACCTATAAGTAAGGTCTATCTACACACCATCTCGCTTCCAAAATGGGACGTCTAAGTGCTACAAAAATTCCTAAAGACTTCTAACATACTAAACACGAATATACAAATTTCTCTACTCCTCTTTTTATCTTAGGCCACCATGCTTCCGCTGCACCACTCTGATACATCCTCCTAAGGTCCCGATACATCTCAATAGCTCCTAAATGAATGTTAAGAGTACTCTTATGTCATTCCTATAAAATCATCTTTCTTAATTCAAGGTTACTAAGCACCCAAGTTTTTTCTTGTACCTCAAAACAACGTCGATTTCAACTCAGAAATGGTTATCTATACTTCGACCAATCTTCTCCACTTGGTTCCCTAAGAAAGGATCTGACCCCTAGACTTCTCTAATCTCATCCATTAATTCACTAGTCACTTTCAACATAATCAATTCAATGCTCCTAAGGATAATCTCACACACCAAGCATAAGTCTCTAAATTCTTCAATCAAATCCAAACCATAAATCATCAAAAATGATATATCAGAGGTCATCATAATCAAGGCATCTGCCACAATATTGGTTTTACTTCTATGATCATCTCTAAAGATCCAGCACCTAAGCGTAAGTCACTAGGTACACATACTCGGTCTCCAAGTCTTACCACTTCATCTATACCCAAGGCAAACTTCTCTCCATTACCTCGTCTTATAGCCTCATATCTTGTCACCAAAATGAATAACTAATTGTGCTCCCCCGATTCTCCTTTGATAATTCACTAGTTACTCGAGTCATACCTAGTCTCACACTACTAAGGGTAACCTCATAAGTCAAGCTTAAATCCATAATTTGAACTAAAAGATCCATCTCTCTAATCATAAGGAAAAACAAATATAAAGGTTTCCTACTCAAAGCATCGATCACCACATTAGCTTTACCTAGATAACAACTAAGATTAAAATCCTAGTCCTTAAGAAATTCCAACTATCTCCCTTGATCAAAAGATATTTAAGGCCCTAACGATCACTAAATACCTCAAGCTTAGAATCATATAGGTAGTGTCTCCAAATCTTAGTATAAATATTACGACCGCTAACTTAAAGTCATGGATAAGGTAATTCCTCTCATGATTTCTCAATTTCCTAGAAGCATAAGCTACTACAATTCCTTCTTGCATCAATACTCCGCCCAAACCTATCTTAGAAGCACTACTATATACCATAAAAGGCTTACTAAAATCTGGTAATATTAACACTAGTCAATCTTTCCTTAAGAGTTTGGAAACTACACTCACACTTACTATCTCACATAAAGACAACTCTCTCTTCCTGGTCAATCCAGTCAAAGGTAATGCTATCTTAGAAATTTCCTCAATTCTATAAACTATCCCAAGAAAACTCCTAACCTCACTAATTGACTTTTGGTATCTCCTACTTAAGCACAACTTCTACCTTAGATAGATCTATATTATATCTCCACTAGAATTTACAGGGCCTAGAACATTCACCTCATACAATCAAAAATCACACTTAGATAACTAGCATAAAACTGTCTGGTATATATCCTCATCCTCAACTCTAATTTGATGATACCACATCCTAAGGTCAATCTTACAAAACACACAAACACCCACTAATTGTTATATAAGGTCATCTATCCTTATATCAACATACATGCATATCAAATTATATTAGAACACTTACTTTAATCCTTCATATATACCATCACTAAGCATGTACGAATCAATCACCGTTTACACCATATAGAATGTACAAGAACCAACCTTACCACATAGCATCATACCATCTTAAACAACCTCTCAATGGCAACACCTCAGAACATCATATCCAAATAAGTTTTTATCCTTGTTATGCCTAACAACTCAAAAACATCCTGACAGCATACACCTCCCTTCAACAACTGTCGAAGCAAATGACACACAGAGAGTCATACTCATCCCAATGATCTCAAACCTATCTCAAAAGGAAGCTAAGAGAATAAGCTAAAACTCTTATGAAGACATAAGATTCTAAAAGATCATCTTCTTAGCTAAAAATTTCAAAAACCGCAGCAGATATATTCGGCGCTTATAGCTAGACCTTTGATCACCAGAGTAGCTATAACTAGAGTTCTAGACCTCCATTTTACCTGATTCCAATTCCATTGGAAAGATAACGTCCAAGGCTACAACTTTCCTGAAGACTACAAAATCTAATTTTGTCATTACGGTACTCATACCGACACAACAAAACTGTAGTGAAAACATCCTCTACACTAGACAACAACATTATATCAACATCTAAAACCACGAAAATACCTCAATCCTTTCTAACTCACTCCTTTCCACCTCAAACTCATATTCAAGCTTCCCACTACAATCCTAAACCAAAACAACTCACATATTCCACACAAAAGACTTATATCTGAAATAAAATCTTCATGCAACCTAACCCCTAACTAGGTTAATATGCAAGCATCAAAACTTAAGGAAATCACCAAAACTTTGACCTTTCATCAAGAACGCTCAAAGCTCTAATGCTCAACACATAACCTCTTGGATTCAATCACTACAACTATAGCTTTCGGAAACTCCACCAATCGAAAACTCTTAATACACTCGACAAATGAATGTCTTACCCACATCCAAGGTTCTAACAGTTCTAATTGGCTAGCACAAGGCTTCATCCACTACTACTGGCACATATGCTCTCAACACGAGCGATACCACTCAACCACTACTTCTTACGTAAGCAAGAAGTATCAAAACAAATAAGCAATCATGAATAACATCAACTAAGCTATATCATGTCTTTTAGCCAAACTATGAGAAAACAATATAAGTGTAAGCACAACACTAACAACACAAGGGAAACATCATCATCATTATCATTATCATAAAGTAAAACATTGTTAGACTACACAATTAAATAAACAACAAATATATTTGTTCATCATTAACACATCAATAAGTTCCACAATTCATTTAATCACTCATCTACCAAATAAGCATAGTAGACTCATAACTCAGTGCCGATTGGATCAACCTGGCTTTGATACCACTAAATGTGACACCCTTACTACCCCAACACATATATAAATATTAATCATTGTCGCCACCGGCCCGAAACGGGGCTTTCGGCATTCGCGAAGGATGGTTGGACTCGTTTATTTGTTTAAAAATATGGATTGCTAGAATGACGTATTCTCAAACTGAGACCTTGTCAAACGAGCAATTTTATTAAATGATTCACCAATCCATATTAATCCCAAGCGGGACCCTCCATGGATTAGTGGTTTTCGCAAAAGGAGGGTTCTTTGGAGTCGCCACCAATGTTTTACTCAAAACATTGGAAAAAGGGATAAGGCAATCGATTCAAAAATCGACTTCGGCCATTACAACCAGAGTCGGGTAAGGGAGTCGGTTACGCGTGGGGAAGGTGTTAGCACCCCACAGCGCCCCTTTCGGGTTCCCTATGACAGATTATTTCTAAAATAACAGTGTAGAATTACTAAATTTCCCCTATTTATTCTAAGCAATTATAAATTAACTATCTACATGATGACAGTTAAATATGCACACAGAAAGCAGTAAAAAGAAGGATTTTGAAGAAGAAACCTTTGAAGCGTGCTTTCTATATATTTCGTAAAACTGGGAAGCTTTTTGGCGTTCCCTCGCTCTACAAGCCCGCTCGCTCCCTTCCTATAAAATTTTAACTATGGAAATCCGGAGGATTTCCCTTCGACTAGGTTCGATCCTCAAGCAAAATGGCTCGGGGCTCAAGAACTTCGTCGGATCAACTCTCCGAGTGATTTCTAGGGCAGAACACTGCTCAAAAACCCCAGAATACTCAAGGAGAGGGTTGAAACTATGTTCAAAAGTGTCCTATGACGTCAAAATGACGCCATATTTATAGGGAACAGGCGCAATACGGGCTATGGAATCAATACGGTCGTATTGAAATTTTTGAACTTCAATACGGCCGTATTGAGTTCAATACGGCCGTATTGAAATTCAGAAATTTCAATGCGCCCGTATTGAGTTCACTGCGGCTGTATTGAAGCTTCAATACGGCCGTATTGATTTCAGTACGGCCGTATTGAAGTTTCAGAAACTTCAATACGCCGTATTGAGTTCACTGCGGCCATATTGAAGCTTCAATACGGCCGTATTAAGTTTAGTACGGCCGTATTGGGCTTCATTCCCTCCACTTCCTTATTTTAAGCTACTCTAAGACCTCTAAATCTACAGATAGCCATCCTATGGTCTTCTAGGAGTCCTTCTGGCTGACTTTCCTTCGATCTTTCAGGGTCTTCGAGTTTTATTTCCGACCCGGACAATTTTAGGGGTCTACAGCTGCCCCCCCTTTACTTAGTCGGACGGCCTTTTGGTGTACCGGCTGACAAGTAAAGGAGTTGACCCAATTGTCCGGGTGATGTGCCGACCTTCTGACTTGTAATGTCTTCCGGTGGAAAATTGTTGAGTAGCCTCTCTAGGTTGATGCATACCTCGGCGTTTCTGACAACCTTGGTAGTTGAGTACCGCCTCTCCAGGCCCTGCCTCTTAACATTCGGCAGTTGAGTATTGCCTCTCCAGGCCCTGCCTCTTAACATTCAGCAGTTGAGTATTGCCTCTCCAGGCCCTGCCTCTTAACATTCAGCAGTTGAGTATTGCCTCTCCAGGCCCTGCCTCTTAACATTCAGCAGTTGAGTATTGCCTCTCCAGGCCCTGCCTCTTAACATTTAGCAGTTGAGTATTGCCTCTCCAGGCCCTGCCTCTTAACATTCAGCAGTTGAGTATTGCCTCTCCAGGCCCTGCCTCTTAACATTCAGCAGTTGAGTATTGCCTCTCCAGGCCTTGCCTCTCAACATGAGGTAGTTGAGTATCGCCTCTCCAGGCCCTGCCTCTCAACATGAGGTAGTTGAGTATCGCCTCTCCAGGCCCTGCCTCTCAACATGAGGTAGTTGAGTATCGCCTCTCCAGGCCCTGCCTCTCAACATGAGGTAGTTGAGTATCGCCTCTCCAGGCCCTGCCTCTCAACATGAGGTAGTTGAGTATCGCCTCTCCAGGCCTTGCCTCTTAACATTCAGCAGTTCCTGCCTCTTAACATTCGGCAGTTGAGTATCGCCTCTCCAGGCCCTGCCTCTCAACATGAGGTAGTTGAGTATCGCCTCTCCAGGCCCTGCCTCTCAACATGAGGTAGTTGAGTATCGCCTCTCCAGGCCCTGCCTCTCAACATGAGGCAGTTGAGTATTGCCTCTCCAGGCCCTGCCTCTTAACATTCAGCAGTTGAGTATTGCCTCTCCAGGCCCTGCCTCTTAACATTCAGCAGTTCCTGCCTCTTAACATTCGGCAGTTGAGTATCGCCTCTCCAGGCCCTGCCTCTCAACATGAGGTAGTTGAGTATCGCCTCTCCAGGCCCTGCCTCTCAACATGAGGTAGTTGAGTATCGCCTCTCCAGGCCCTGCCTCTCAACATGAGGTAGTTGAGTATCGCCTCTCCAGGCCCTGCCTCTTAACATTCAGCAGTTGAGTATTGCCTCTCCAGGCCCTGCCTCTCAACATGAGGTAGTTGAGTATCGCCTCTCCAGGCCCTGCCTCTTAACATTCAGCAGTTGAGTATTGCCTCTCCAGGCCCTGCCTCTCAACATGAGGTAGTTGAGTATCGCCTCTCCAGGCCCTGCCTCTCAACATGAGGTAGTTGAGTATCGCCTCTCCAGGCCCTGCCTCTCAACATGAGGCAGTTGAGTATAGTTTGTCTCCACAGTCCACAATGCTGCTTCGACGGTTTGTTTTTCTGATTTTGTGCCGCTGAGGGCTGGATAACGCAGGGATCCGTCTAGGGGATGTGCAGTCATTCATAGGTCCCTGTGCCCCAACTTGCATTGCATTTTTGGTACCCATGGGGAATTTTTGACTCCTTGAGGTGTAGACACAGATGCTCTCTCTTTGAGCGATGCCTTATGTTTGGCTGACGTCCTTTTGACGTAGGTGGAGTATCCCGGTTGTCCTTATTCGGGTATCTCTTTTGGATTTTCTGATTTTTGCTGCCTCTGTGTAGGCTGTTATCCACTGGGGATTTTGTCATTCATTTCTTGACTGGCCTCTTCTGTTAGGCAAATAACCTTGATGTTTGGTGCTTGGCTGGATGCCGCATTCCGCTTGGGGAATATTTATTGATATTTTTTGATTTTTTCTTTTTGTAGGAATGCCTCTTGAGTAGGCGACTGGGGATTTGGGGATCTTATGTATCCCAGAGTATTATTTAGGAAGCCTCTACAGGCTTAGATTCACTCAACGCCTGAGTTGGAGAGCTATCTTCACTGAGGAAGTTTAAGTCCTTTGACTTGGATATTCTGCTTGGGAGATCGTACTTCCATTGGGGATTTTGTCGATCTTGCTTTGATAGCTCTCGCTGGGGATTTGTTCCGTGAGCTCGAGTTGGGGTTTCTCTGGGGAGTATTATTTCTGCGAGCCTCTCCAGGCTCATTTATTCTGAGAGAGTATTATTTCTGCAAGCCTCTCCAGGCTTTAGTTATGATGAAAGAGTATTATTTCGGCGAGCCTCTCCAGGCTCAATTATTCTGAAGGAGTATTATTTCGGCAAGCCTCTCCAGGCTCAATTATTCTGCGGGAGTATTATTTAGGCAAGCCTCTCCAGGCTCAATTATTTTGCGGGAGTATTATTTCGGCAAGCCTCTCCAGGCTCAATTATTTTGAGAGAGTATTATTTCGGCAAGCCTCTCCAGGCTCAGTTATTTTGAGAGTATTCTTTCGGCAAGCCTCTCCAGGCTCAATTATTCTGTACGAGTATTTTTTCGGCAAGCCTCTCCAGGCTCAGTTATTCTGTATGATTTGTTGGATTTTCTGTATTTTGCCCTTTTTTTTGATTTTGGCTTTTTCTGTATTTTTGTTGATTTTGGCTTTTTCTGTATTTTTGTTGATTTTGCCTTTTTTGTTGGTTTTGGCTTTTTCTGTACAGAAATGTCTCAGTTATTATGAGAGAGTATTATTTCGGCGAGCCTCTCCAGGCTCAATTATTTTGAGAGAGTATTATTTCGGCGAGCCTCTCCAGGCTCAGTTATTTTGAGAGAGTATTATTTCGGCAAGCCTCTCCAGGCTCAGTTATTCTGAGAGTATTCTTTCGGCAAGCCTCTCCAGGCTCAGTTATTCTGAGAGTATTCTTTCGGCAAGCCTCTCCAGGCTCAGTTATTCTGTATGACGCTGTTGATTTTCTGAATCTTTGCATTTTGTTTGCTGCTGTCATACACAAGCAATTTTTTCTATTTTTCCTATTTTATGCAATTGCCTCATGATGAGGTCTTTGAATGTGCAATTAATGTGCGTGATGCACAAAATGCAAGTTTAATTATTTTATTTTTGGAAAAAATGAATGGCTCCCCCTATCCTCTTCTTCTTGGAGGAATTTTGTCATTGACGTGAGGGAGGATTTCTGTTATTGCCAATACGGCCGTTATTCATTTTAGTATGCCCGTATTGAATTGAAAATTTGTTCATAACCCTAATTTTGGTACGGGCATACTGAACATGATACGGGCGTATTTTTTTCTGAAGTTTATATATTTTTTGTTTTTGTTTTTTTTTTTTTTGTTTTTTTTTTTTTCAATAAACAGAGAATAAGTGATCTTCCATTACACCTATCATCTGTATGCATGTATGCAGTATGATGCACCTAATTCTATTTGATTTATCTTTCAAAAGAATTAACCGATGCGTTTTTGTTTGGATTTTTGCCATTCCTCTAGACGGGCTGTGTGCTGCCGATTTCTGTAACCGAGGAATGATGCATGTTATATTGAGATTTGGTGTCATCAACCAAATGATTTTCCTTTCCTTTAGAAGATGTGTCAACCCTCCTATTGACTACTATATCTCCATGTTTCCACTAGATTATTCAAAAATCGTTTGGGACAAGAGAGAAAAGAAGGAAAGGATATATTTTTTTTCGAAAGTTTGTGTTTTAGAGGGGATTATTTATTTTTTGAAAAATGGATTTTGTAAGAATGGCTTGGCCAATGGTAGGCTTAAGTGTTTAGGCTTGTTTGATTAAACACTTATGAAGTTAAGCACGTCTTGGTTATTAACGTTTGTGATTTGACAACTTGGATAGCTTTTCTTGAGCCCCTTTGTTGAATTCAGTTGGTGGTACCATCATGGATTTATTCTGTTTTTGATTGCCCTAACTTTTGCCTAAAACACCCATTTGTGGTGTCTTAGCGGGCTTTTGTTTTTGTTCATTATTTTGTAACCCTAATTTTTGCCTAGGTCACCCTTTCGTGGGATTCCTAGCGGGTCTTTTGCTCTTATTTTTGCGTAGTCCCCTTTTTGGGTTTCCTGCCGAGCTTTTTGTTTTTTAGGATTTTTGTCCTGAATGGATTTCTTTTTATCCATGACGGCACTTATTGAGGCCAAGGAAAGGTGCTCCAAGTTGTCGTGCACACTTCCACACAAAATGATGTGGGTTTATTGATTATTAAGACGATTTTAACCTCACTTATGTTCATTCAAACAGGGTTAAATAATGTGGTTTAGAATTTTATTGCAAGCAAGAAAAGAAGCAATAAGAAAGAATGATTTTATTATAATCATAGTGGAAACATGTGCCTTATCGAGGCTCGGGGGTCGGGCTGTCCCCGAGGAGTAATCTCTAATAGTCATCAGGTTTACACATCCCTATCGGAAGGAGGAGAACACTTGATGACGACGACCGGCCTTGACGCTTGTGAACCGGCCTTCCTAAAGATCTGGCTTAAAGAACGTCGAGAAGGATCTTGATTCCTCTTCGTTCTTTGATCTTTGTTAGGGTTGTATCCTAACCCTTGTTTCCCCGGATTATCCTTGATAATGGGTAGCTCCGGGATTCCTTGGGAGTCCTTGCCTAATCCTTGTCCCGGCAAGTATCCGTTCTTGGTGAGCATGGAGGCTACCTTCTTCATTTCTCGGGGAAACGTTTCGACATCGGGGATTTCCAATGCTTGGAAGGCGGTTTCCAAAGCTTCCTCTGCTGCATCCACATAAGGTATGTTGGATGGCTTACTGATGAGTATGTCATCTTCAGCTTGCACGGTCACCAGTTTGTCACCCACAATGAATTTGACTTTCTGGTGGAGCGTAGAAGGTACAGCTTTCGCATCATAATCCAAGGTCGGCCAAGGAGACAGCTGTATGCGGGAGTAATGTCCATCACGTGAAATTCGACGTTGAAGATAGTGGGTCCAATTTGGATTGGAAGATTGATCTCTCCCACCACTTCTCTTTTAGAACTGTCGAAAGCTCGAACGATCATGTTGCTCGGGCGTATTTGGACTCCCTTGATTGCCAATTGCTTGAGCGTTCTTTTTGGCATCACATTCAAGGAAGATCCATTATCTACCAAGACTTTAGCGATGTGATACTCCTTGCACTTTACAGAGATGTGCAAGGGCTTGTTATGATTCGGTCCCCCAGCGGGGATTTCTTCATCGGTGAAAGTGAGGTGATCACTAGCCGTGATGTGACTAACAATCCCCTCAAACTTGTCTTGGGAGATAGTGTGCGACACATATGCCTCGTTCAAGACTTTCGACAGAGCTTGCCGATGCGGTTCGGAGCTTAGGATCAACGACAACAGCGTAATCTTTGCTGGCGTCCTATGAAGTTGATCCACGATGGAGTACTCGCTCTGTCGGATAAACTTTAACAGCTCGTCTGTCTCCTCCTCGGATTCTTTTTCCTCGATTTTCTTTTCTTCTTTTTCTTTATTCTTGGGGGCTTTATCATGAAGATCTTCGGGAGTGTAGATCCTGCCACTCCTAGTCATGCCCCCAAGTCCAGCGATGTTGGAGATATCGCTGTCGGCAGAAGAATGGATGTCGTATATCCATGGCACAGCCTTATTTGATTCGTAGGGGAAAGGCCTTGGAGCGATGATCCTTAATGGTGTCGGACCTTCCCCTTTGTCTGTCTTGATTACCAACAACGGAGTTGATGTGCGCTCGCTTGGCGCGGTTGTTGGCTTACGCTTGATAACGAACGGCGTGCGATCCATTCTTTGAACATACGCATCGATTATTTCTTTCTTTTTATTAATGTTTATTAATGATTTATTGGGAGGGATGTATGAAATGCAAATCTAGATCCCTCCATGATCTTTGATAAGAATGCATGATATGAGATGATGACGTTGAATATGCATGCATTGTGTTTATTCAACTAAGCATTATCATGTTTTTAGGATGTCCCTAAGATGATGCATGATATTGCTTGGTTTGGATAAATAACCCTTTTTTCCTTTTTTTGGGTATTTTGTTTTTTGTATTTTTTTTGGGTGAAAAGGGAAACTACCTACATGAATGTGATGAAGGTAGATGTTAACACCATGCAATGGAAGATTCTTATTCCTATTTATTTTTATTTTAAAAGAATAGGAATGTTGTATGTTTAAAGAAATGCAATGTATGCTCAAACAATTTCACATAAACAATGCACAAACAATTCACTCATCCACGAACAGTCACGAGCGAATCACGAGGTAGGGGTATCCTGCAGAAAAGTGCATATTCAAGGTGGTTCTAACTGTTCTCACCGGTCTGAGGCCCCCAAGGTGCCCCCATTATAGGGACCCAATTCCTCTCGTCGTAAGTCGATGGAAAGCTCCAATGCACTGTCGGACTCGAGTTCATGGTTATCACCTTGAGTGATGTTTTCCGACAACGGTCTACGGGCACCTATAGACCCATTCGACAACCGGCCGTACTAACATCCACTCCCTATGGTTAATCACTCATGCCCCCGGGTATAGAGGGAACTGTTGTGTGCAAAGGTTTGTGTACAGTTTGTATTTCAAACAATTGCGGAATTTAAACATACAACAGTTATTTAAAGCCATATAATAAATCATGTTATCATACAAGCAAGGGGTAACGAAGTAATTTTTAACTATTATTTGTTAAAAACAATCTGTCACTAAATGGGACTGACTCTCGAAGCTTCCCCAGTGGAGTCGCCATCTGTCGCCACCGGCCCGAAACGGGGCTTTCGGCATTCGCGAAGGATGGTTGGACTCGTTTATTTGTTTAAAAATATGGATTGCTAGAATGACGTATTCTCAAACTGAGACCTTGTCAAACGAGCAATTTTATTAAATGATTCACCAATCCATATTAATCCCAAGCGGGACCCTCCATGGATTAGTGGTTTTCGCAAAAGGAGGGTTCTTTGGAGTCGCCACCAATGTTTTACTCAAAACATTGGAAAAAGGGATAAGGCAATCGATTCAAAAATCGACTTTGGCCATTACAACCAGAGTCGGGTAAGGGAGTCGGTTACGCGTGGGGAAGGTGTTAGCACCCCACAGCGCCCCTTTCGGGTTCCCTATGACAGATTATTTCTAAAATAACAGTGTAGAATTACTAAATTACCACTATTTATTCTAAGCAATTATAAATTAACTATCTACATGATGACAGTTAAATATGCACACAGAAAGCAGTAAAAAGAAGGATTTTGAAGAAGAAACCTTTGAAGCGTGCTTTCTATATATTTCGTAAAACTGGGAAGCTTTTTGGCGTTCCCTCGCTCTACAAGCCCGCTCGCTCCCTTCCTATAAAATTTTAACTATGGAAATCCGGAGGATTTCCCTTCGACTAGGTTCGATCCTCAAGCAAAATGGCTCGGGGCTCAAGAACTTCGTCGGATCAACTCTCCGAGTGATTTCTAGGGCAGAACACTGCTCAAAAACCCCAGAATACTCAAGGAGAGGGTTGAAACTATGTTCAAAAGTGTCCTATGACGTCAAAATGACGCCATATTTATAGGGAACAGGCGCAATACGGGCTATGGAATCAATACGGTCGTATTGAAATTTTTGAACTTCAATACGGCCGTATTGAGTTCAATACGGCCGTATTGAAATTCAGAAATTTCAATGCGCCCGTATTGAGTTCACTGCGGCTGTATTGAAGCTTCAATACGGCCGTATTGATTTCAGTACGGCCGTATTGAAGGTATTGGGCTTCATTCCCTCCACTTCCTTATTTTAAGCTACTCTAAGACCTCTAAATCTACAGATAGCCATCCTATGGTCTTCTAGGAGTCCTTCTGGCTGACTTTCCTTCGATCTTTGAGGGTCTTCGAGTTTTATTTCCGACCCGGACAATTTTAGGGGTCTACAATCATATAAAGAAACTAAAGAATAAATTTTTTTAACGTTGGTAAAAGGGTTCACATAAAACCTTCATATTCATTTATCAATAACCAACATAATAATTGAAAATAAAACTTGAGAGTTTACAAATTGTTTTCAAAATCATATTTACAATTCCAAATCCATATAAAATCTATGTCCTAAAAATCCTCTACCCCGATATCACAATATAAGAGCATACCCACAATTTAACTATTGGCATTCTAGATGCCACTCGTAGCTGGATCTTCCTCACCTAAAATATCCACAATTTGTACGGTAAGAAAAGAAAACATTTATATGAAAAGCACACAAGGAAAAACACAACATAATCATAACTCATTATAACTTAATATTCATAAATATTTCAACATATCGTATTTCAATCAATCATGCATTGTCATCACGTCATAATTCTCAATCACACCAATCATCACAAATCTTGCACTTCAAGCTATGCCAAGGTCACGCTACCCACGTAACAATCCAAGGCCGTGCTCACCCCTGATATAACACTGTGCCAAGGTCACGATTCCCCTGTAGCATATCTAGCACAGAGTCGTGCTCACCCCCGACATGTTATTCAAGGTCATGATACCCACGTAACAATCCAAGGCCGTGCTCACCACTGATATAACACTGTGCCAAGGTCACGTTACCCCTAACCCAGGTCCGTGCTCACCCCTGACATGTTAACCAAGGTCACGATACCCATGTAACAATCCCGGGCCGTGCTCACCCCTGATATAACACTGTGCTAAGGTCACGTTACCCCTAACTCAGGGCCGTGCTCACCCCTGACATGTTAACCAAGGTCACGATACCCATGTAACAATCCCGGGCCGTGCTCACCCCTGGCCATAGGTGTGAAGAACCACAATCACATCTCATTCACATTCCATACAACATCTCATAGTTCAATTCCATACACACATCAGATATGTCCAGAATAATGGGTTTCATACACCTCAAGCAATTCACATCTAAATCATCAATTTTTATCAAGTAACATAACAATAACATTCATAAATCAATATAATAATCAATTGATTTATCAATTTAATACAATTTTAACATAAACAGTAAAACCCTTAATTGTTTCAAAACCTAACTCACAGGCACTTTTCTACAATTTCGTTCTCTCTCCCAGATCATCATTCTTACAAATTAAATATATATTTCTAATCCTCAACACATACAAAATTTAATGGTATTATTAATTCCTCAAACAGAACTAGTCCAATTTTTCCAAAACCTAACTTACAGGCAGTTTTTTATAATTTCGTTCTCTCTCCCAAAGCATCATTTTTACAAATTAATCATATATTCATAGTCCTAAATACATACATAATTACATAATATCAATAATTCTCCAAACAGAAATAATTATAAAATTACTCATAATCCTAAGGGTTCTTCCTCTACCCAATTCTCTCACGTAACTCGACATATAAATAGTCCCATTTTCCCTTGTACCTTGATATGTAGAAGCTGAACCTACACAAGGTCTGGTTGGTCTCCCTCGTTGGGTTCCCCTCGGTCTGAAGCACAAAGTAGAGGAAAAGAAGAGAGAGCAGAAGAAAAGAAATTAGAAAATGAGAGGTGTGCCTTTTGGGAGTGGCAGAGAGCTTAATTTATAGGCATCAGGCTTCACCGGAACGACCCATTCCAAATTCGGAACAGCCCGTTTTGGACCCTTAAATCGTGACTAAAAATCACATCCAGAACGGCTCGTTCTCAAACCAGAATGGCCCGTTCTGGAGTGCATTTAATAATCACAACAGTCATATTTTGGAACGGCCCGTTTTCACCACTGGAACGGCCCGTTCTCACCTCTGGAACGACCCGTTCTCAACTAAGAATTATAGGCAAATTTAATGGTTTGGAACGGCCCGTTCCAAATCCGGAAATGCCCGTTCCGGGCTACCCAAAGTAGGTCTATTTAGTCATTTGGAACGGCCCGTTCTGGGCTACTAAACCACCTTAATTGGGCTCTAGGCCTAGTGAAAATTGGGCTGTTACACTATTCAACTCATTTTTAGAATTTATTACAAAGTTACTAAAATAGATTAAAACTATAAAGCTCTTAGATCTTCACCAAAAAATGAAACTATTTTAGTTTAAGCAAATCTTAGGAAATCCTCAATACAAGTACCAAGGCGTCTTAGTCACGCTGAAGTTATTTCTAAAATTCTAGAAGACTGGTTATTAGAAAATATTATAGAAGAACCAAATATATACAATACTCAAATTAGAGAAATAATTCAAGATGGAAGCGTACAGGAACAAATATATTGATTATATTGATACAGAGTAATGGAAAGATGAGGATATGGATATTGATTATAAGTAAGATGAAGATGTCCATGTTTTGAAAGTATTATCATTTTAGAAAATAAAATATTTTCAAAGAGAATAAACTAATGAAATACTTACAAAGAGTTCAGAAAGATTGCAAGAGTCGAAGAGTTGAAAGCAAGCTTTTATTATGATCTGAAAAACACTCTATGATACAATACGCATCTACAAGTCCTATTTATAAGGAAGCATAACACTCCTAATTTACATAGAAGGGTATCACATACCCTGAATTATTAAGGGTAAAACAGTAAAGTAGAAAAAAGTACAATAATTATCATAATGGAGTCTACTCAGGGAATCTTGTCAGGGCCTTTACTTTGTGGCAGAAGGCCTTTTGAACAAATCTTGAATAATCTTATCTTGTTTTTGTCAGAAGAATCTTTGAATAGTCTTGAATTGTTGAGTCAGCATCTTGTCTTTAATCAAACATGCTGTAAGGATTAGTAGAAACCGAATCAGATGACCCAGTCTCTTCTTGTTGAGAAGGGTCTTGCAAAGCTTGAATTAATTTTAGTCTTTCTTCAAATTCATCTTGCGAAGTAGCTGATGCTAATTCAGCCATGATTTTGCTTTTTTCGACTAAGAACTTTGTTTCTGCATCTAAATCTTTTGATGTTTTTGTGTTGCCTGGTGAACTTGTCTTTACCCAATCATCAATTCTTTTGAGGCTTAACATATTGATGTCAAATTTTTTCCACCATTTTACTTTGATGGATCTTGTTAAGAGTAACAGACTGTTGTTGGAGTAAGGCTGTCGATACTTGTAATCCCATGACATAATCCAAGTAATGTTTTGGGAGACTATAAAAGATATAAATTTATAACCAGTTAAAAATGTTGTTTTTTCTTTGAAATAATTAAATACTTCATAAACTTCATTGGGAAAAATTTCTCTAATTGGTCCAAATTTAATAAACCATTCGAGAAACCATTTGGGGAACTTCAAAGAGATTCCTCTGCGGAACCAAAGAAACCAAGAATGGGTTTTTGGCTGGAGATAAAGGAAGTTTGTCCATGCATCAATGTAATCATAGTAAGAGTATTGCTGGGGTTCAAATGATCTTGTAAAATTATTGTTTTTGTAAAGGGGTTGGTTCCACTCATCAGGAGTAATAATTCTGAGGATTTTGATTTTTGAAAATTGGATCTTTCCTTGATCATCTTTCGTATGAGTTAATTCTATAGAGTCGGTATCTATTAGAATAAACTCATAAAAAATTCTGGATTTATAGGTTGGAGGGTAATGATAATCGTCTGGAAAAATTCTAGAGGCTAGGGTGGTTGGAGATAACTTTTTCTAGTCGGGCTCTATTGGCATAATATCAATATTTTCATCCTTTA
Organism: Cajanus cajan; assembly: GCF_000230855.2. Lineage (NCBI taxonomy): Eukaryota > Viridiplantae > Streptophyta > Magnoliopsida > Fabales > Fabaceae > Cajanus > Cajanus cajan. The sequence continues at coordinate 28,187,393 of NC_138525.1, read as the reverse complement.
ATATGTATTCTTCTTCGTAAGATTTTGAGCCTGAGGGAGTAGATATTGGTCGGGTAATATGAGATAATTGTTTTGATGGTGTAGGTATTGAGGTAGGAACGAGATTTTGGTATTTGTCTAAAAAAGATAATGGAGAATATCTATTTGATGAAGAAGTTTGAGGTTCTTTTTTGATAGTGGCTAAAAAGGTTTGTCTTTGAGAAGAGGTTGAGGTTAATGGTCGGAGAGGAGTATTGCTTCCTGTTGCTTTAGGGGCCAACGGCCTATTGACAATATTGCTGGATGTTTGATTAGGGGTCCTCAGTGGAGAACCGTATTGATCTTTTGAGCTTTTGCTCATTTTCCTGTAAAAATTCTCTCGTTAGATAATCTCGTAACGTGTTTGTCTCTCCTTTGATATGCTCAATCTCAAAATCGAAACAAGATAATAATGCTTTCCATCTTGCAAAAATATGTTTTGAAACTAAATTTTTAACATCTTTTTGTAAAACAGATGGGACTGCTTTGCAATCGGTTCTAATTAAAAATCTTTTTGAAAATAAATCATCTTGAAATTTTTGAAGACATAAAACTATAGATAAAATTTCTTTTTTGTCAGTGGAATATTTTTGTTGTGCTGGATGCCAAATACCTGAATGATATCTGACAATTTGTTCTTTTGATGATAAGATTCTTTGTTTGAGTATCCCCCATATCCTAAGTTTGACGCGTCGGTCTCAACAATAAGATAGGCTTCTGGGTCAGGGATTCCTAAACAGGGTAATCTTTTGACTATTTGCTTTATTCATTTGACTACTTCTGTTATGTCATTATCCCAAGGTTTTGGATTCTTTCTAAGGCGAGTGTATAATGGAGCACAAATAATTCTAATATTTGGAATAAAGTCTGCTATATAATTAACACATCCTAGAAATCTTTGAAGTTGAGTCTTGTCTTTTATTACATTTGGAAATTTATCAGCAAATTCTATTGACCTTTGTATTGGAGTAATAGTTCCTTGATAAATTTCATATCCTAAAAACCTAATTTTTGTTTGAAATATTTTAATTTTCTTGGCAGAGACTACTAATCCATTTTCTTTAACGAGATTAATAAATGTATACAGGTGATCTATATGTTGGTTTATGGAATTGGAAAAGATTAACACATCATCAAGATATACTAATGCAAATTTCATATGAGGATAAAAAATATCATTCATAATATTTTGATATTCAGAAGGAGCATTTTTTAATCCGAATGGCATGACATTCCATTCATAATGACCAAAGGGAACATTGAAAGCGGTTTTATATTTGTCTTCCTCTTTCACCCCAATTTGATAATAGCCTGATTTCATATCAAATTTAGAAAATATTGATGCATGGTTTAACCTTTTAATAAGATCTTGTTTATTTGGCAAAGGATATCTAATCCATTTTAATACTTTGTTTAATGGTTTATAATTTATAACTAATCTTGCGCTCCTCTTTCTTGTCCAGCCGCATTCATAACAATATTAATAAGAGATTTAGAATTTCTTATTAATCCTTTATCTAAATATTCTTGAATTTCTTTTTTACAATATTCTAAATATTGAGTATTCATTTGAATTGGTCTTGCTTTAGTATTAATAGTTTTCTCATCAAATTTATCTATATAAGGTAATGAAACTTCATATTTTTGGCGATGCCAAAAAGTTGTTGGATTTAATTCACATATTTCTTTTTCAATTTTATCATTAATATTCTTTATAGTTTCTTGCAGATTTTTATTTTGTAATTGTTCTTCTATTCTTTTATATTGAATTTCTTTAGATAAGAAATGATGAGGTTCCACTTAGTGAATCCTCATGAACACCTTCAAATTCTTCTTGGATCCTTGGAAGAATGTCAAGGACGGATGCTCCAAGAAGAACCAATGAGACCTAAGCTTGAACAAGCTAAATCCGGAAGAAGATGATCAACCTAGCTCTACAAAGAGAGGAGCTCAAGTAGGGTAGAGCAAGGTTGTGAGAGACTTTCGGAGGGAGAGATTTCAAGTAGCGAAAACTCATTCAATTAATCCAAAACTGAATACAATGCTCGGCCATAAGGAATATATAGGGTAAAATTAGGTTAAATGGTTCCTTGGGTTAGCCTAAGGTTAAGTAAAACCATGGTATGGTTACTTAACCTTAGGCGCCTAAAATTTGAATTCAAAATTCAAATTTTAGGAGCCAACCCGGAACCTCCATGTGCTTCATCATTTGGCATGTAATTTAGCTTTTCATTTGAGTTGCATTTAAGTCACACCATGTGCATGTGTGCACATGGCCGAAATGCCTCTCAAATGCTAAGTTAATTACATGCTAATGATAATTCACATGCAACCTTAATTAACCCTAAATTCTAATGACCATGAAATGAAATTCCTATGCTACATGGCCGGAAATACAAGGCCCAAAAGAAATACAAGGCACTAAGGCCCAATCCTACACTAACCCTAATCTAATGGGCTTGAGACAAAGCCCACCAAAATAAAGTGATGGGCTTTCCTTGGGCTTGGGCCCACTCTTCATGCATCATCCTTGCCATAGCCCTAGTGGTTGGGCCCTTAGCCTATGGGCTTCCTCCATCAAGAAATTAATATGTTTACGTTTACTTTCTATAATACTATATGAACATATTAAAAAGGGATATAATTATATGCATCTAGGATTAATTCAAGTAGCTGCTAAACCTTACTATAGATTAGGTATGAACAGTCCCATATTATTATTATTAAGAGATATTCGTATGAAGCAATTTCAAGATTATATTATTGCTATATTAGAAAGTAATTTGCATGATGGCCCTGCCTTTTTTAACTGTTACCCAAACTTCTCTATGAATAGTAGAAATACAAAAACCAGTAATGCTTTAAAATTATATGTCAAAATCCCAGATGAAATCTTAGATGAAGATTCTGGTCCTATTCAACTTATTTTTAGAATTTATTATAAAGTTACAAAAATAGATTATAACTATAAAGCCCTTAGATCTTCACCAAAAAATGAAACTGTTTTAGTTGAAGCAAATCTTAGGAAATCTTCAATACAAAGTACCAAGGCGTCTTAGTCACGCTGAAGTTATTTCAAAAATTCCAGAAGATTGGTTATTAGAAAATATTATAGAAAAACCAAAAATATATAATACACAAATAAGAGAAATAGTTCAAGATGAAACAGATATTAGATTAAGAATGAATAGATCAAATTCTTTAAGAACTTCATTACCTCAAATGATTTATAAAGGATCCAATTCTAGACATTTAGTAGATGGATCTATCATTAATATAGATTTAACAAAATTAAATATTAACTCAAAAATAGCTAGAACTGTTTATGAAAATAATTCCAAGATAGAAATAGAAGATGATTTTGATCCTACTCGATCACAAATACTTAATACACTTTCTAGGCAAGATCCTTTTAACATTGATAAAAAATGGATTAATGAAGATTTTAATGTTGATTACAACAAACCTTTAAGAGAATGGTATTTTTCAAATTTTACTCAAGAAGAAACTATTAATCTTAGAAATAATTATTATTCTTTCATGGAAGAAAATGAAATTAATATTTATTTCTTTGATTGGTTAGAAAATCATTGTAAAGAAAACAATATTATTAAATCTATAAATCCTTTAACAAAAACTAATAAAACATGGAAAACAATAAATAATGAAATTATTATTTCAGAATATCCTCCTATGACTTCTATTAAAATAAAAATAGATAACGAAGAAGTAAAAGAAAGTCCATATAAAACTATTAATGATTCAGAAAAAGAAGTTAGTAAAAAAGATATTAAAAAAATTCATAATCAAATAAATTTTTCTAATAGTATGTTAGAAACTATGTCAAAACAATTAACTAGAATAGAAGATAAAGATACTCCCTCTAGTAGCATAGTTAGCAGTATTCCAAAACCCTTAGTTAAGCCAATATACCAATTAAACACACACATAGATTCATTAAAATTAGGAAATGAAAGTGATTCAAAGATTGAAGAAATTAAAGAATTATTATCCAAATTAATATTAGGAAAACCCTCAATAAATCCAATAAATACAAATGATTTTTTGATTAATAAAATTAAAACCACGTATCCAAAAACTAGAACGTATTACCCAAGACCTTCTCCAGCAGATGTTCTTTACGAAGAACGATGAGAACTAGTTCAAAATAGTTATTCTGGAAGTGAAGTTTGTGAATAGAACTTAGATGGAATGAGTGAGCAACACATATTAGATTTTATTTGTCAAATGTCTATGGCAGCTAGTGGTAGAAAATAGAAGTTTAGTTCCTAGCCTTGCCCAAAGAGTTTTCCAAAAATGGCTAAGGAACTTAACATCTCTATCGGAAACTATAGTTTTAGGTAACCCATGTAGTCTCACTATTTCTTGAAAGAATAATTTAGCAATGTGACTTGCATCATCCACTTTGTGGCATGGAATAAAGTGTGCCATTTTGCTAAAACGGTCCACAACCACAAAAATGGAATCCTTTCCTCTTTGGGTTCTAGGAAATCCAAGGATAAAATCCATGGAAATGTCTACCCAAGGAGAAGAGGATATGGGCAAGGGGGTGTATAGTCCATGAGGTTTAGTGGTAGACTTTGCTTGTAAACAAGCAATGCAACTACTACAAAATCTTTGAACATCTCTTTTGATATGGGGCCAAAAGAATTTCTCTTTCAAAAGTGAAAGAGTTTTCTCAATTCCAAAATGCCCCATGAGCCCACCCTCATGGCTCTCCTTAACCAAGAGTTTCCTAATAGATCCTTGGGGTATACAAAGTTTGTTTTCTTTAAAGAGATACCCCTCAGAAATATAGTACCCTTGATAAGGTTTTTGAATACATAAAGAATAAAAGTTAGCAAAATCAAGGTCTTTCTCATACAACTCCTTGATGTCATCAAACCCTAATATTTGAGAACCTAAGGTATTCAATAAAACATGTCTTCTTGACAAAGCATCAGCTACTACATTGGTAGAGCCCTTTTTATATTTGATGACATAAGGAAATTGCTCTAGGTACTCAACCCATTTTGCATGCCTTTTATTTAATTTATTTTGATCCTTCAAATATTTAAGTGATTCATGATCACTATGGATGACAAATTCCTTGGTCACAAGATAATGTTCCCAAGTTTGAAGGGCACGAACTAAGGCATATAACTCCTTGTGATAGGTAGGGTAGTTCAAGGCAGCCCCATGAAGTTTTTCACTGAAATAAGCTATTGGGTGGCCACCTTGTAACAACACAGCTCCTATGCCAAGTCCTGAAGCATCACATTCTAGCTCAAAGGTTTTAGAAAAATCAGGTAAAGCTAGAACAGGTGCTTGAGTAAGTTTATGCTTTAGTTCTTGAAAGGCTAAATTATGTTTTTCCTTCCATTCAAAGGCCACATCCTTCTTCACCAACTCATTGAGAGGTGAAGCTAATGTAGAGAAGTTAGGAACAAAACGTCTATAAAAGCTTGCCAAACCATGGAAGCTCCTAACTTCACTAACATTAGTAGGAATAGGCCATTCTTGGATGACTTTGATTTTCTCGGGGTCCACATGAACCCCATTTTTGCTTACCACAAATCCTAAAAAAATAACATTATCCACACAAAAAGTGCACTTTTCCACATTGGCAAACAATTGATTGTCCCTAAGGACAAGAAAGACTTGTCTTAGGTGATCCACATGATCACTTAGACTTTTACTATAGATTAAAATATCATCAAAATAAACAACTACAAACCTACCAATGCAATCCCTAAGGGCATGATTCATCAGCCTCATGAAAGTGCTAGGTGCATTAGTAAGCCCAAAAGGCATTACTAACCATTCATATAGTCCAAACTTAGTCTTAAAAGCGGTTTTCCACTCATCACCTTCCTTGATTCGAATTTGGTGATATCCACTCTTAAGATCTACTTTGGAAAATATGGATGACCCATGCAATTCATCAAGCATGTCATCAAGCCTAGGAATTGGGTGCCTATATTTTATGGTGATGTTGTTGATGGCTCTACAGTCACAACACATCCTCCATTTTCCATCTTTTTTTGGCACCAAGATGACTGGTACAGCACAAGGGCTTAGACTCTTTTGAATCCAACCCTTCTCCAACAACTCTTGTACTTGCTTCTCTATCTCTTTGGTTTCTTGTGGGTTAGTCCTATAGGCTGGCCTATTTGGAAGACTAGCCCCAGGCACAAGATCTATTTGATGCTCTATTCCCCTAAAAGGAGGAAGTCCAATTGGGCCTTCCCTAGGAAATATATCATCAAATTCCTCTAAAAGATTTTTTACCTCAAAAGGTAGAGAAGTTTCCAAAGGAGATGTGGCAGTGCAAGTTAATGTTCCTCTACACATGAGGATATGAGAAGATGGTTCAATAAAGAGAGTAGTTTTGTGTAAAGGTTTTGATTGAAAACTCTCTTCTTGAACTATCTCTAGAGAGGGAACATTAATCTCTCTAGAATCCTCTTTTTCATCAATTTTTAGAAGTTTTTTTTTTCAACTTTTTTTTGTTTTCCTTTTTCTTGCTCACGTTTGGCCTTCATTTGTACTTGATCTTCTATCACTTGTGAAGGTGATAAAGGATGAAGCACAAACTTTGTACCCTTATGTGTGAAAGTTATTTTATTAGTTAGGCCATCATGATGAGTTTTTTTATCAAATTGCCATGGCTTACCTAATAAAATATGACAAGCCTCCATAGGAACTACATCACATTTAACTTTATCTTGATAGTTCCCTATAGAAAACTCTACTTCCACTTGTTGATTGACTACCATATCCCCATCATCATTAAGCCAATGAAGTTGATACGGTTTTGGGTGGGGTGTGGTAGTCAAACCCAACTTTTCAACCATCCTAGTGCTACAACAATTGCACCAAGATCCACTATCCACTATAAGAGAACAAGCCTTGTTTGAAATGTTACATCTTGTATGAAAGATGTTCTCTCTTTGGGATTGTGTATCACTAGGTTGGTTATTGAGGACCCTTCTCATCATAAGAAGTTCCCCATTATAAGGGTAAGTGACCTCACATGACTCTCCCTCACTTGCTTCTTCTTCATCCTCACTTGAAGATGAAGAAGTAGTAGCTTCATCATGGCTACTGTAAATGTCTTCTCCCCTTAAAATCATCACTTTTTTGTTAGGGCATTGAGAAGCAATGTGGCCTCTCCCAAGACACTTAAAGCACTTAATATCACTAGACTTAGTGCTAGTGTGTGAGGTGTTGATTTTTTTGTCTTTTTCTGTTTCTTTACCCTTGTTTAGATTTTTGTAGGGAAAAGTATTTTTCTTTTCAAAGTCATTTTTCTTACCCTCCCTCTTGTAATCCACCTTAGATAAAGAAGATGAGTATGAGCTTGTTTTAAAAAAATTTCTCAAATTTTGTTGTTCAACCTTAATGCAAAGTTGAACCAAATCATTCAAATCCCTATAAGGGAGAAGCTCAACCTTATCTCTTATCTCAAAAGATAAACCACTCAAAAACCTAGCAATGGTAATATTTTCCTCTTCCCTAATGCCAGCCCTCATTATGTATAACTCCATCGTTTGTCTATATTCTTCCACACTCATATTTTTTTGATGGAGTCTTTGGAGCTTGTTGATAAGCTCCCTAGAGTAATAAGAGGGAATATGCCTCCTCCTCAAGGCACTCCTTAATTCATTCCAATATTGAATTGGAGGTTCATTATGGAGACGCCTATCTCTCACAAGAGAGGTCCACCAATACATGGCATGACCTTGGAAACTCAAGGTGGCTAGGGAAACTTTTCTTTCTTCACTCACTTGGTGGCAAGTGAATATTTGTTCCACTTTCATTTCCCAGTCTAGATACCCCTCCACATCATCTTTTCCATGAAAATAAGGGAGATCTACCCTAGATTCCCTTGTCTTGGAGTTCCTATGGGTTCTCCTAGGAGGTGGTTGGTAATGATCTCCTAAAGCTAGGCTATCATGTATTGACTCTCCTAGTGTGGAACTATGAGCGTATGAACTATGTTGACCATGATGGTTCTTTTTGTCTTTTTCCTTTAATAGACGAATTTCCTCCTCCATAAGAGCAATATGAGCTTCTCTTTCAAATTTTTCTCTAAGTCTTTGTTGAGATTCTTGCTCTTTCCATAACTTTAGTGATCTTAATTCACGTGATAATGTAGCAAAATCCTTGTTATCACTTGAATTAGTATCACTATGAGGAGTAGAAAATTCTTCCATTATAGGTGAAAGATTCTTTTTAAAGAAAGAAGTTTGAAAAGCAATTTTTTATGCAAGGTTAAGACTAAGTACTTGGAGGATTATGTATACAAATTGAACTTTGGAGGGAGGTGAGCTACTAGGAGCCACTTAAAAACCAAGCCTCTTCAAGTAAAAATTACTAATCCCCTTTGTAGTTAATCTCTACCAAATTCTTTTCAATGAAAATTATTTTTGATGTTTTATGAACTATGATATACTAGTCGTATGAAAGCAAGTAAAGACAAGTATTAAGCAAGAATTTAAACTACCTAAACGTGTCCTAGGGTGAGAGCTTGAAAGATACCAAAGATCAATCAAGGACCACTCCCACCAAGTACTAACGAAAATTGACTAACTAAGGAGAGATGGTTGTGTACCAAAGACACTCCCAAGACACTCCTTCAAATGGCTTATTACAAGGTTTAAAGAAAACTAAATAGCAAAAAGTGAATGGCTTAAAAGAAAACAGCCACCAAGAATTAGTGATGAATTAGAGACCGAATTTGCAACTAAAAAATTTTAACTAGTAAGGAAAAATTGGTCTCTAAAATCCGTCACTAATACTTATATTTTTTTTTTAAAAGTTTCAAGTACAATTTCAATTGAAACTCCAAGGATTCTTCATGGCAATTCAAGTCCAGCAACTACAAAATTCCAGCCACAAGTGTTTGGTGTTTGTTCTTTGTTATAATAGCCAAATCCGAGAGTCTCCTTTGTCCTTTACTCCTCCTTGTCTTAGTCCTCTTTTGATGACCCTTGTAGAACTAGCTTCTAAGGAAATAGGCTAGGTCAAGCATAGATCACATTTGAGTTCCATTTTGAATACAAACAACAAAGGTATTTGAAAGTTAAAGGAAAACAAGATTAGATTAGGAGAAGACAATGACAAAAGACAAGATTAGGCTAGTTAAAGGAAGAACAACCCTAAGAAAAGGTTCTAGAATTGATTCACAAAACCAAAACACTCAAGAAGAATGTGAGCTGAAAAATATTATGTAACTATGATCAATCAAATCGAGAAGAAGAACTTGTAAACCAAAACTCCTTTTATGGCTTTTTCTTTTAGAAATTAGGTTTAGCACCTTTTTTTTTTAATCAAATTTCTTTTGCATTTTTCTTTTGAATTTTGTTCTATATATATATATATATATATATATATATATATTTTTTTTTTTTTTTAAATCTTAGGAGTTGCCTTTTTCTTTTACACTAAAATGTCACACACAACTCTCGGTCACAATAAAAATGAAGCACCAAAACCGGATTCAAATTTGAAATTCAAATATCAACCAAATTAGCTTTAAATGTAATGAATATGCAACATGCTTTTGATGCTTATTTGGTTGCTTAACACATGCACGGTTTTGGCTCCAAATTTAAATTTCAAATTGCAACTCAAACACAAATTTCAGCACACACAAAATTATACAAGATCAAACCTCACGGATATCAAAATTTTGTTTAAGACATTTTCAAGATTTAGGAAACCTAAAAATTTTCTAAGAAAACTACTAATGATCTAGTAGTAATTTATGAACTCAAAGTGAAACAAAAATTTATGAGCATATACCAAAAGCTATGGATCTCGGCCAAATCCAGAAAAAATGTTGTCAAGATGCAATTCAAAATTCAAAACGGATCACATAAGCATAGCTTGGAAAGTTGAACATAATAAGAACTACACATGACTACTAAACATGGATTCAAAATAAAAATGGACTCAATCATGCAATGACCGAATTAAAATTTCAATTAAGACTCAATTAAAGCAAAAAGATTATAGGCAGAAATTCCTAATAAGCAAAAGAGTTGGAGCATGATTCATGGAAGCATATAGTCATAGGCACATAAATGAATCATTCAAGCAACATGAAACTAGATCCATCATATTTTTAAGGCAAAAATTAGATCTAGGAAGGAATAAACTCAAAAGTGACATAAACTCAAGATGAACAAGATGAACACGAGATGAACACAAGACAAGATGAACCACGGATCAAAATCAAGAAAATGAACTTATCTCTTGAAGACCGAAGCTCTTGATACCACTTGATGAGGTTCCACTTAGTGAATCCTCATGAACACCTTCAAATTCTTCTTGGATCCTTGCAAAAATGTCATGGACGGATGCTCCAAGAAGAACCAATGAGACCTAAGCTTGAACAAGCTAAATCCGGAAGAAGATGGTCAACCTAGCTCTACAAAGAGAGGAGCTCAAGTAGGGTAGAGCAAGGTTGTGAGAGACTTTCGGAGGGAGAGATTTCAAGTAGTGAAAACTCATTCAATTAATCCAAAAGTGAATACAATGCTCGGCCATAAGGAATATATAGGGTAAAATTAGGTTAAATGGTTCCTTGGGTTAGCCTAAGGTTAAGTAAAACCATGGTATGGTTACTTAACCTTAGGCGCCTAAAATTTGAATTCAAAATTCAAATTTTAGGAGCCAAACCCGGAACCTCCATGTGCTTCATCATTTGGCATGTAATTTAGCTTTTCATTTGAGTTGCATTTAAGTCACACCATGTGCATGTGTGCACATGGCCGAAATGCCTCTCAAATGCTAAGTTAATTACATGCTAATGATAATTCACATGCAACCTTAATTAACCCTAAATTCTAATGACCATGAAATGAAATTCCTATGCTACATGGCCGGAAATACAAGGCCCAAAAGAAATACAAGGCACTAAGGCCCAATCCTACACTAACCCTAATCTAATGGGCTTGAGACAAAGCCCAACAAAATAAAGTGATGGGCTTTCCTTGGGCTTGGGCCCACTCTTCATGCATCATCCTTGCCATAGCCCTAGTGGTTGGGCCCTTAGCCCATGGGCTTCCTCCATCAAGAAATTAATATGTTTACGTTTACTTTCTATAATACTATATGAACATATTAAAAAGGGATATAATTATATGCATCTAGGATTAATTCAAGTAGCTGCTAAACCTTACTATAGATTAGGTATGAACAGTCCCATATTATTATTATTAAGAGATATTCGTATGAAGCAATTTCAAGATTATATTATTGCTATATTAGAATGTAATTTGCATGATGGCCCTGCCTTTTTTAACTGTTACCCAAACTTCTCTATGAATAGTAGAAATACAAAAACCAGTAATGCTTTAAAATTATATGTCAAAATCCCAGATGAAATCTTAGATGAAGATTCTGGTCCTATTCAACTTATTTTTAGAATTTATTATAAAGTTACAAAAATAGATTATAACTATAAAGCCCTTAGATCTTTGTGAAGTCCCACATCGGTTAGGAAGGAGAACGAAGCATGCCATATATATGGATGTGGATACCTTCCTTGTGTGGACGCGTTTTAGGGTGGCATGCGTGCCATTGCCAGAAGCAAAACCGTGAGGGCTGCGGCCAAAGCGGACAATATCCACATGCAGGTTGCTGGGCTGTTACATTTGGCTCTGATACCACTAAATGTGACACCCTTCTACCCCATAATAGATAAGTAACAACAATAAGAATAATTCAATAAATATAACATCAAGAAGGGTCCACATATTTTAATAAAAACTCATAGGTTCACAAGTCTTGAAATAAATAGAAATAATAATAATAATAATAATAAAGTTTTACTCTTAAAAGAAAATTATCAAGGTCTCTAAAGAAAAATGAAAGGGATCCAGAATTTACAAATATAAGGTGAATATAAAACTCCTAAAAATAAGTCTCCTCAAACGACAAATAACAATTCATAACTAAAGCATCCTAAATTCATGCCCCAATGTCACATCCTATCAGAGCAGAACCCTTTCCCTTTAGAACTCAACACTATGAGTGCCTTCATCTTCACCTAAAAGAAAACCACATAAAAACAGGACGGTGAGAGATAGATAACATCATATATGAACATAGAGCTACCCAATTCCCACCCCACACCGTGCACCAAAATATCATTAACTATAAACAACAAATACATCTCGTATAATTACCAAACATCATTTTTTTTCAATCATACAAGCTTTCATACACATGCTCACTATATGCTCATACACATCTCCTCTCCTAAGAGTCTCAACTTGGCACTCCGCACAATGGGCGTACCTCGTCAATTCCCTTAGTTGTTGCCAATGCGGGCATACCGTTCTCACACCCTCCCAGGGCCGGTATGTTGCACGGTTAAACACCCAGCGGCCCATGCAAAGGCAATCCACCCACCGTTAAACCCTCTGTGGCCAGTGAGCTGCGCAGTTAAACACCCAACGGCCCACGCATGGAATGCCTCCCGTCATGGTCCCCCCTGTCTCAACCCCTCTCTGGGCCTAGGGTCCAATGCAATATAGCCACGTCTGGCTTCTCAAGCACCACATGCAACTCATAAGTCTCATGCAACTCATGCATCCCACGTAACTCATAATTAATGCATCTCCATTATATAACATCATCACATGTCAATAACAATCCATGCAATATCATCCTCACATGCTAGGTACCTATCATTAAGTTATCAACATCATAGACCACAAATTTCACATAATTCTTCACACACATCACAATATCTATGACATTCAGTTAATAATTTAACCATAACTCGAGATATACATATCCTTTCTAAGTGATCCCAACTCCATTAGAATCCTAACATCAATATCTACAACTTTTATGAAGAACACAAATCCTAATAAAGTCGTTTAGGTTACCATTCAGGGCTCACAAAAATTGATTTTGTGGTTCGCACACAGATTGGAAGGCTCAAATTGCAACTCACATAACTTGATCAAATATTAATATTGTTACACTATTCTTGTGTCTAAATGGTAGCCCCAGATGTCTAGTTTCTAACAAAACAAACGGCACTCGATTTGGATAACTACACAGAAAGATATCACAAAATTACAAACGTATGTCGGGGTCCCGACGCCCGACGCCCGACGCCCAAAACTGGCGCTGAGCGCCCAAATCTCTGCCCAGACTCCCCTCTGTGAAATTAAACCTGAGTTTTACGAGTTCCAACAAGGTTTTTACCAATTTACACTACTTCTACACCCCGTTGGTTCAGTTTAACTCCATTTATATTCTTCATACGTTCCAAATCAATCCATACACATCTCAAGCCTCAAAAATTGGTTTCCATTGGTTTTACAAAAAAATAATCTAAACTCTTCTTAACACATAAAATTCAAGTCATCAAATTTAAGGATAAAGAATTAACAAGAAAGCCCCAATGGAATTCAAAGACAATTCAAGAAATAAGTTCTTCCAAATGAATTAAGAATTTAGAACATCGATTGCACAGATAATCGTTCAGAATTTTAAATAGAGTTCCTAGAGGGACTTAGGGATTGCCCTCACTACCCGAACGCCCCTATATTCACATATGAAGAAACCCATCTCCCCCGTACCTGGATGAGCAGAAGATGAATGGTCTTGGTGTGATCTAAGATCGTTCCTGAGTACTCTTCCTTAGAGCTCTTTGTTTCTCCTCTTTTTTTCCCTAACCCTTCAGAACGCAAATGAGGCAGATAGGGTTAACACCACCTGACTCTTTTCTTAAAATTAATCCATTGGACTGGGTCAACCCAACCCATTTTCCTTCTCTTCTAACCCACTTCTAATTTTCCTCAAAATAATTAAATAAAATAAATACATGTATATTATAAAATATTTTTTCTCTATAATAATAATATATTTCTGACCCTAAATATAATAATATAATTTCAATAACAAAATATCATATAAAATCAACCTTCTCTTAAAACATATAAATATTTATTTAAAAATGCTAATAAAAATACTTATTTAATACGTACAAAATAATTGTCCAAAATAATAATTATTTAAAACGTACAAAATAATATTCCTCTATAATTATTAAAGATTGTGAAGTCCCACATCGGTTAGGAAGGAGAACGAAGCATGCCATATATATGGGTGTGGATACCTTCCTTGTGTGGACGCGTTTTGGGGTGGCATGCGTGCCATTGCCAGAAGCAAAACCGTGAGGGCTGCGGCCAAAGCGGACAATATCCACATGCGGGTTGCTGGGCTGTTACATTTGGTATCAGAGCCGGAACCCGGGCCGGTGTGCCAGCGAGGGCGCTGGACTCCCTTGAGGGGGGTGGATTGTGAAGTCCCACATCGGTTAGGAAGGAGAACGAAGCATGCCATATATATATGGGTGTGGATACCTTCCTTGTGTGGACGCGTTTTGGGGTGGCATGCGTGTCATTGCCAGAAGCAAAACCGTGAGGGCTGCGGCCAAAGCGGACAATATCCACATGCGGGTTGCTGGGCTGTTACAATCTTCACCAAAAAATGAAACTGTTTTAGTTGAAGCAAATCTTAGGAAATCTTCAATACAAAGTACCAAGGCGTCTTAGTCACGCTGAAGTTATTTCAAAAATTCTAGAAGATTGGTTATTAGAAAATATTATAGAAAAACCAAAAATATATAATACACAAATAAGAGAAATAGTTCAAGATGAAACAGATATTAGATTAAGAATGAATAGATCAAATTCTTTAAGAACTTCATTACCTCAAATGATTTATAAAGGATCCAATTCTAGACATTTAGTAGATGGATCTATCATTAATATAGATTTAACAAAATTAAATATTAACTCAAAAATAGCTAGAACTGTTTATGAAAATAATTCCAAGATAGAAATAGAAGATGATTTTGATCCTACTCGATCACAAATACTTAATACACTTTCTAGGCAAGATCCTTTTAACATTGATAAAAAATGGATTAATGAAGATTTTAATGCTGATTACAACAAACCTTTAAGAGAATGGTATTTTTCAAATTTTACTCAAGAAGAAACTATTAATCTTAGAAATAATTATTATTCTTTCATGGAAGAAAATGAAATTAATATTTATTTCTTTGATTGGTTAGAAAATCATTGTAAAGAAAACAATATTATTAAATCTATAAATCCTTTAACAAAAACTAATAAAACATGGAAAACAATAAATAATGAAATTATTATTTCAGAATATCCTCCTATGACTTCTATTAAAATAAAAATAGATAACGAAGAAGTAGAAGAAAGTCCATATAAAACTATTAATGATTCAGAAAAAGAAGTTAGTAAAAAAGATATTAAAAAAATTCATAATCAAATAAATTTTTCTAATAGTATATTAGAAACGTCAAAACAATTAACTAGAATAGAAGATAAAGATACTCCCTCTAGTAGCATAGTTAGCAATATTCCAAAACCCTTAGTTAAGCCAATATACCAATTAAACACACACATAGATTCATTAAAATTAGGAAATGAAAGTGATTCAAAGATTGAAGAAATTAAAGAATTATTATCCAAATTAATATTAGGAAAACCCTCAATAAATCCAATAAATACAAATGATTTTTTGATTAATAAAATTAAAACCACGTATCCAAAAACTAGAACGTATTACCCAAGACCTTCTCCAGCAGATGTTCCTTACGAAGAACGATGAGAACTAGTTCAAAATAGTTATTCTGGAAGTGAAGTTTGTGAATAGAACTTAGATGGAATGAGTGAGCAACACATATTAGATTTTATCTGTCAAATGTCTATGGCAGCTAGTGCCTATAAAAGATGAGGAAATTCTGATAAAGCAATAGACATGACTTTAGTCCAAGGATTTACTGGCCAACTCAAAGGTTGGTGGGATAATTTTTGGACACAAGCTGGCAGAGAAGCCATATTAAATGTCATAAAACAAGAAACAAGAGAAGAGGATGCAGTTGCTACCCTCATCTATACAATAATTCAACAATTATTTACATAAAACGAGACTTCAGGAGATAAGGTATCTGCAAAAAGTCTTTTGTCATCTTGTGCTGTTGGTGAAACGTCTTTATCTTGATGAGCTGTCTTGCATCATTTTGTGGTAATATGATCTTGAGGACATCTGTTGAAGTGAATTTGTTTTGATGTTTCAGCCAAACATATCTTCATTGCGAAGATAAGGACTGGTTGATATTGAATCCGAAGAGCCTGTTTCTTCAGGCTGAGAATCATCTTGAAGGGCTCTAATTAATTTAAGTCTTGCTTCAAATTTTTCTTGTGAGCCGGCAGAGGCTAATTCTGCCATGATCTTGCTTTTTTTCTGCTAAGAACTGGGTGTCCTCAGCTATCTTTTTCTTCTGCTGTTGATGAATTAATGAAGGCGAATTGTTTCTTTCCCATTCTTGAATTCTTGATTTACTTATTAAATTCAGATCGAATTTCTTCCACGAATGAGTCTTGGGTTGGAGGTACAACATATAAGTCCAAGCTGTAGTGTAATCGTAATAGGTATAGGTTTGTGGGTGAAATTGTCTTGAGAAGGATTTGGGTTGGAATAATGGCTGCCCCCATTCTTCGGGAGTCATAATCTTGAGAATTTTTGCTTTTGAATATATAATATTATTGTCTTTATCTCTAGAATGAAATAATTCTATTGAATCGGTGTCAACAAGGATGAATTTATAAAAGATTCTTGATTGAAAAATGGGTTGGTAATGGTAATTTGGAGGAAAAAGGGTTTTGAGTAGTTGTTCAAGAGAAAAATCTTTCCATTCAGGTTCTATTGGTATAATGTCTATGGTTTGATCTTTGGTAATGTAAGTATCGTCATAAGGTCTTGAATTTGAGGGGGTAGGTACTGGTAAGGTATTGTGGGTAATATTTTTGGATGGAGTTTGAGATAATTGTCTTGAGGGAGAAGGCATAGAACTAGGTTCAGGACCATGTTCTAAAGCGGCTATTGGGTCAAATTTGTTGTGAAATAGTAATGGTGAAGTGGCAGCTTCTAAAAATGTTTATGGACCTGGCGTTGTTTTACTATTGAGAGATGAAGGTAACTTTCTTGAGGTATTCGGCGAAGCCGATAATTTTCTTCAAATCTCAGGCTGGGCCTGTTTAACTGTCTTGATATTGAGGGAGGCCTTGAAGGGCGTCCCGTATTGCTCTTTAGAGCTTTTGCTCATTTTCCTGTAAAAACTCTCTTGTTAAGTAATCTGGTAATGTGTTTGTCTCTCCTTTAATATGCTCAATCTCAAAGTCAAAACATGATAATAGAGCTTGCCATCTTGCAAAAATATGTTTTGAAACCAAGTTTTTAACATCCTTTTGTAAAATTGATGGAGCTCCTTTACAATCCGTTCTAATTAAAAACCTTTTTGAAAATAAATCATCTTGAAATTTTTGAAGACATAAAACTATTGATAAGATTTCTTTTTTAACTGTCGAATATTTCTTTTGAGCTGGGTGCCAAATACCTGAATAGTATCTGACTACTTGTTCTTTTGATAAATTTTTTTGTTTTAATATCCCCTCATATCCTAATTCTGAGGCATCTGTCTCGACAATAAGATAGGCTTCTGGGTCAGGAATCCCTAAACAGGGTAATCTTTTGACTATTTGTTTTACTTTAATAATGACTTGGGTCATTTCATTGTCCTAAGGTTTTGGATTCTTTCTAAGACGTTCATAAAGTGGGGCACATATAACTCTGATATTGGGAATAAAGTCTGCCATGTAATTGACACAACCTACAAATCTCTGGAGTTGGGTCTTATCTTTTAACTCATTTGGGAATTTTTCTGAAAATTCTATTGATCATTTGATGGGTGTAATGGTTCCTTGATAAATTTCATAACCTAAAAATATAATTTTTGTTTGAAATATTTTAATTTTCTTGGCTGATACTACTAATCCATTTTCTTTGATTAAATTAATAAATGTATTTAAATGTTCTATGTGTTGATTAATAGAATTGGAAAATATTAATACGTCATCTAAATATACTAATGCAAATTTCATGTATGGATAAAAAATGTTATTCATAATATTTTGGTATTCTGAAGGGGCATTTTTCAATCCAAATGGAAGTACATTCCACTCGTAATGTCCAAACAGAACATTAAAAGCGGTTTTGTACTTATCTTCCTCTTTCACCCCAATTTGATAATAACCAGATTTCATATCAAATTTTGAGAATATTGTTGCATGATTTAATCTTATAATTAAATCTTGTTTATTAGGTAAAGGATACCTAATCCATTTTAATACTTTATTGAGGGATTTATAATTAATAACTAATCTTGGTGCTCCTCTTTCGAGTTCAGCTACATTTAATACATAAAAAGCTGAACAACTCCAAGGAGATTTAGAAGGTCTAATTAATCCTTTTTCTAAATATTCTTGAATTTCTTTTTTACAGTATTCTAAATATTGAGAATTCATTTGAATTGGTCTTGCTTTAGTATTGATATTCTTTTCATCAAAATTTTCAATGTAAGGTAATGATACTTCATACTTTTTTCTATGCCAAAGAACTGTTGGATTTAATTCGCAAATTTCTTGTTCAATTTGATTATTAATTTTTTTAATAGTTTCTTGAATAGTTTTACTTTGTAATTGTTCTTCTATTCTTTTATATTGAATTTCTTTTGATAAAAAATTAATTTGTTTCCTTTTATTTTCAATGATACTTTTTTCTCTTAGTAAATTTAATTCTCTTGATCTTGGTGGATGAATAAATTCAAAACATAAAGTATTATTGAGAACTTGAGTTTCTAATCCTTTTGAGGTAACTTTAAAAGGATATAATAATGATAAAAAGGGAGTTCCTAATATACAAGGAATGTTCATATTTTTAACTAATACGAAGGAAGTTTCATAACAAATTTTGTTTTTACAAATCTTTGCTGATGATAATTTATAATTAATTTTCATATGAGAATTATTGGCACTTAAGACTTTCTCGGAGGATTTTTCATAATATTTTGAAGGAATAATGCCTTCTTGAAGACAATTAATATCTGCTCCTGAGTCTATTAGTGCAATTATATTAAATTCTTCATTTTTAACTATTAATTTAATATTGCAATGCCATTTATGAGTGGTAATTAAATTTAAATAATTAATATCTTCTTGAGTTGAACTTGATGGTTGTTCTAATTTAATATTTTGTTGTTCTCTAATCTTTTCTTTTCCTACTAACTCTAATAATCTATATTCTATTGATATATTATCTTGTTTTAAATTTGTAATTTCTATTTTTAAATTTTTAATTTCTTCTTGTAATCTTTAACAGTAATTGGAGTTAGTTGTCTAAATCTTGAGTAAATTTCTTTTAAGTCTACTTCTTTAACTTCTTCTTGTTCTTTTTCATCTCTTTTTAATAATTCTTCTAATTTATTAATAAATTCAGTTCTTACTGGACCATGCTCTAATTGTGATATTAATTCAATTAATGCATGAGTTTGATCTATTGTAAGCATATTAATAGTTTTGCAATCGTTACAATTACAAAGTTCTGGGCCTAAGCAATTATCATCTTCTTGAGAATGACTCGAGCTAGAGTCTTCTTCTAGTTGATAAATAATTTCAGTATTGCTTTCTTCATCAGAAGTAGAATCGCTCTCTTCTGATTCTGAATTAATCATTATTGCTATTAGAGACTTCTTTAATGATTCATCTATTTCTAATTCATTAATTTTTTGTTGAACTCTACATTTATTGGCAAAGTGGCCTGTTCTTCCACATTTCCAACAAGTAACATTCTTCTTATTAGTTTTGGGCTTTGAACTAGTATTGGTTTTATAAAAAAAATTTGAATAATTTTTATTTTTCTTAGTAAATTTTTTGTAAGGTTTCTTATAATTATTAAAAGACTTTTGATAAGGCTTTTGAGAAACGAATGATTTTCTCTGGGCCTTTCTCTTGATTGCACTAGGTGCTCTAATGGGCTCTACTCCATATTGTTCACAAAAAATTCCTATTTCTCTTTTGTTTGTTCCTACTTCTTTTTTAAGCTTGTTTTGGAGTTTAAAGTCATTACAAACTTGTATTCCTGTGTCAATAATAATACTATGTATTTGACCATATGTAAGGGTATTAAAGGGTATTGGTTTACCAAAATGACTCTCTAATTTCATCTTGACCTTTTCAGAAAATAGTTTTGGTAATCCTGCAAGGAATCTTTCCTTCCAGAATCCTTGAAAACCATCTTCTCTTAAGGTAATCTTAGACATAAATATGTCTCTATACCATCGGTAATCGGACATTGTTGGACAATAGAGATTTGCTAGTTGACTAGCTGCTCTATCTTTAAAAGTATTGGGATCTCCTATAAAGTGTTGGATAATAGTATAAATGAGGGTAGCAACTGCATCCTCTTCACCAGTTTCTAATTTTACTGCATTTAATATTGATTCTCTATCAGCTTGTGTCCCAAAATTGTCCCACCAACCTTTAAGTTGGCCAGTAAATCCTTGGACTATTGTTAAGGCGGTAGCCTTGTCAGAGTTTCCTCTTCTCTTGTAGGCACTAGCTGCCATAGACATCATACAAATGTAATCTAGTAAATTTTGCTCACTCATACCATCTATATTCCATTCAACTATATCACTTCCTGAATAACAATCTTGTACTAATTCTCCTCGTTCTTCGTAAAGAACATCTGCTGGAGAAGGCCTGGGATAATAAGTTCTTGTTTTTGGATAATGAGTTTTAATTTTATTAACTGAAAAATCATTTGTATCTATGGTATTGATTGAAGGTTTTCCTAATGTTAATTTAGATAATAAATCTTTTATTTCTTCAATTTTTGAATCACTTTCACTTCCTAACTTTAATGAATCTATGTGTGTATTTAACTGATATATTGGTTTAACTAATGATTTTGGAATACTGGTAACTATACTACTAGACAGAGTATCTCTATCTTCTATTCTTGTTAATTGTTTTGACATAGTTTCTAACATGCTATTGGAAAAATTTATTTGATTATGAATTTTTTTTATGTCTTTTTTATTAATTTCCTTTTCTGAATCATTAATAGTTTTGAAAGGACTTGCTTCTATTTCTTGATTTTCTATTTCTATTTTAACTGTAGTCATAGGAGGATATTCTGAAATAATAATTTTATTATCTATTGTTTTCCAAGTTCTATTTGTTTTAACTAAAGGATTTATTGATTTAATAATATTATTTTCTTTACAATAATTTTTTAACCAATCAAAGAAATAAATATTGATTTCATTTTCTTCAATAAAAGAGTAATAATTATTTCTAAGGTTACTAGTTTCTTCTTTGGTAAAATTTGAAAAATACCATTCTCTTAACTTTTTATTATAATCAGCCTTAAAGTCTTGATTAATCCATTCTTTATCTATTGTAAAAGGTTTTTGTCTTGTAATAGTATTAAGAACTTGAGAAGCAGTAGGGTTAAAATCATCTACTTCTTCATGTTGAATGTTTTCATAAACAGGTGTTGTTATTTTGGAATTGATATCTAATTTAGTTAAATCTATGTTGATAGTGGATCCATCTACTGAATGTCTTGCACTATTTCCTTAGAAAATCATTTGTGGTAAATTATTTCTAAAGGATGTTGATCTATTTAATCTTAACCTAATATCTATTCCATCTTGAGTAATTTCTCTAATTTGAGTATTGTAAATTTTTGGTTCTTCTATGATATCTTCTAATAACCAGTCTTCTAGAATTTTTGAAATAACTTCGGCGTGACTAAGACGCCTGGGTACTTGTATTGAAGATTTCTTGAGATTTGCTTCAACTAATACAGTTTCATTCTTAGGTGAAGACCTAAGCGCTTTATAATTATAATCTATTTTTGTAATCTTATAATATAATCTAACAATAACTTGTATTGGTCCAGATTCTTCATCTAAAATTTTTTCTGGAATTTTTACATATAATTTTAATGATTTACTTATTTTTTCATTTTTAATATCCATTGAAAAATTTGGATAACAATTAAAAAAGGCAGGGCCATCATGTAGATTACTTTCTAATATTGCAATAATAGAGTCTTGGAATTGTTTCATCCTAATATCTCTGAGTAATAATAATATTGGGCTGTTTATTCCTAATCTGTAATTAGGTTTAACAGCAACTTGAATTAATCCTAGATGCATGAAGTTATAACCCTTTTTAATATGTTCATCTAATAAGGTTTGTTCAATTAAGTTAACAATTTTGTTGGTTTTTGTTCCTGGGTAACTATATTCTAAGGTACGAATTTCATCTTGACTTGTTGACCATATACTGTGTTGCTTGTAGACTTTGCACTTTTTAACTATGGGTATTCACCAGTTATGTAATGAGTTTTCTATTTCTGCTATTTTGAGTTCTTGATCTAATTGGTTTGATGATGCAGTTTCACTGTCTATACTCGGTGTTCTCATAACTATTTGTTTGTTCTTATTCTTGGTTCCTAGACTACTAATAGTTTCAATTATCTTGGACATTTTTGAAGGTTCTTTAAAGGTGGTAAAGGCTTGTCTCCTTTCCATGGCTGACCAACGGTTTCACTGCCTAATCCCCTAGGGCTTACTACCAGGACCACCAACACAAGAAGATATGGCTTCTACTTCCCCCAAAGATGTGACACCCTTACTACCCCAACATATATATTGTAATAATAAAAACTTATAAATAAATTTTTCAATTTCGGTATAAGGGTTCACATGAGAATCTTAAAAATTATCCTTCAATAACCACAATAACAAAAAATGAAACGCAAGAGTTTTCAAATTATTTTCAAAATAACATTTACAATAAAAACCTATGTTCTAAAAATCCTTTTTGCCCCGATGTCACAATATCAGAGCATCCCGACAATTCAACCGTTGGCATTCTAGATACCACTCGTAGCCAGGTCTTCCTCACCTAAAATATCCACAAATCGCACGGTGAGAAAAGAAAACATCTATATATATAGCACATAAGAAAACACAATATATTATTTAATATTCGTAAATATTTCAACATATCGTATTTCGATCAATCATGCATTGTCATCACGTCATAATTCTCAATCACATCAATCATCACAAATCTTGCACTTCACACTATGCCAAGGTCACGCTACCCATTTAACAATCCCGGGCCATGCTCACCCCTGATATAACACTGTGCCAAGGTCACGTTATCCCTATCCTAGGGTCGTGCTCACCCCTGACATGTTAACCAAGGTCACGATACCCACGTAACAATCCAGAGCTGTGCTCACCCCTGATATAACACTGTGCCAAGGTCGCGTTACCCCTAACCTAGGGCCGTGCTCACCCCTGACATGTTAACCAAGGTCACGATACTCATGTAACAATCTCGGGCCGTGCTCAACCCTAGTCATAGGATTGAAGAACCACAACCACATCTCATTCACATTCCACACAACATCTCATAGTTCAATTCCATACACATATCAGATAAGTCCAAAATAATGGGTTTCATACATATCAAGCAATTCACATTTAAATCATCAATTTTTATCAAATAATATAACAATGATATTCATAAATTAATATAATAATCAATAGAATTAGCAATTTAATATAATTTCAGCATAAACAGTAAAACCCCCTAATTGTTCCAAAACCTAGCTCACAGGCACTTTTCTACAATTTTGTTCTCTCTCCCGGATCATCATTCTTACAATTTAAATACATATTTCTAATCCTCAACACATACGGAATCTAATGGTATAATTAATTCCTCAAACAGAAATAATCCAATTTTTCCAAAACCTAACCTACAAGCACTTTTCTATAATTTCGTTCTCTTTCCTAGAGCATCATTTTTACAAACAAATCATATATTTGTTGTCCTAAATATATAAAGAATCAAATAATGTCAATAATTCTTCAAACAGAAATAATTCTAACATTACTCATAATCCTAAGGAGTTCTTCCTCTACCCAATTCCCTTATGTAACTCTATATATAAATAATTTCCTTTTCCCCCGTACCTGGATATGAAGAAGCTGAATCTAGATATGTAGAAGCTGAATCTACACTAGATCTGGTTGATCTCCCTCGCTGGGTTCCCCTCGGTCTGAAGCAGAAAATAGAGGAAAGAAAAGAGAGAGCAGAAGAAAAGAAATCAGAAATGAGAGGTGTGCTTTTTGGGAGTGGCAAACAGCTCTATTTATAGGCTTTTTACGCCGGAACGGCCCGTTCCAAATGCGGAACGGCCCATTCCGGACCCTTAAAACATGGCTAAAAATCACATCTAGAATGGCCCGTTCCAAAACCAGAACGGTCCGTTCTGGTGTGCATTAATTACACCCAACGACCATAATTTTGGGAACGCCCCGTTCCAAGCCCGTTCCTAATTAGGGTTAAAGGCAAAATTAATAGTCCGGAACGGCCCGTTCCAACTTGAGAACGGCCCGTTCTGGGCTATTAACTCACACTTTCACTGGTAGTTTGGAACGGCCCGTTCCAATTTCGGAACAGCCCGTTCCAAGCTACTAAATCACATACGTTTTGGTAGTTTGGAACGGCCCGTTCCAATTTCGGAACAGCCCGTTCCAAGCTACTAAATCACCCCTATCTCCTTTATAAAATTACCAAAATACCCTCAATTAAAATAAAATAAAATTGAAATAAGAAAAAATGGGGTGTTACAATTCTTCCCTCCTTTAAGAAATTTCGTCCTCGAAATTACCTGAAGCAAATAAAAACGGATATGACGCTTTCATCTTCTCCTCTAGCTCCCAAGTAGCACTTTCAGGTGTAGCTCCTCCCCAAATAACTTTTACCAAAGGAATTTCCTTTCCCGTAAGTTGCTTCACCATTCGATCCTCGACTCTCACCGGGGTAGCTTCCACAGTTAGGTTCTCCTTAACCTCAAGATGATCCGACTCAATCACATGCGAAGGATCATGAATGTATTTCCGAAGTTGGGAAATGTGGAAAACATCATGGAGATTTGATAGGTTAGGAGGCAAAGCAATTTGGTAGGCAACACTACCGACTCTTTTTAGAATTTGGAAAGGACCAATAAATCGAGGAGTAAGTTTTCTGGATTTCAATG
Source organism: Cajanus cajan (assembly GCF_000230855.2). NCBI lineage: Eukaryota > Viridiplantae > Streptophyta > Magnoliopsida > Fabales > Fabaceae > Cajanus > Cajanus cajan. The sequence continues at coordinate 28,162,331 of NC_138525.1, read as the reverse complement.
CCCCGGCCAACCCCAGTTCACGGAGTGACTTTCAAGAACACATGGTCACCTTCTTGAAATTCCAAGTCCTTCCTTCTCCTATCAGCATAACTTTTCTGTCTACTTTGAGCTGTCCTCATCCTCTCTTGTATCAATCTAACCTTATCAGTGGTTTGTTGCACAATTTCAGGTCCTAAGATAACATTATCACCAGGCTCGCACCAACACAAAGGGGTCCTACATCTCCTACCATACAAGGCTTCATAAGGTGCCATACCTATACTAGAGTGGTAACTATTATTATAGGTAAACTTTATCATAGGTAAAAGACGATCCCAACTACCCCCTTGGTCCAACACACAGGCTCTAAGCAAATCCTCTAAAGATTGAATAGTCCTCTCAGTCTGACCATCAGTTTGAGGGTGGTAAGCTGAACTAAGTCTAAGTTGGGTCCCTAAAGCTCGTTGTAGGCTCTCCCAAAACCTAGAGGTGAATAGGGTCTCTGTCTGAAACTATGCTAGATGGTATCCCATGCAATCTCACAATCTCATCAATATACAGTCTAGCCAATCTCTCTAGAGAATACCTAATGTTAATAGGTAAGAAATGTGCACTCTTAGTCAACCTATCAACTATAACCCAAATGGAATCATGCCCTCTCCTAGTCCTAGGCAAAGCAACTACAAAATCCATAGAAATGCTATCCCACTTCCACTCGGGTATACTCAAAGGCTGAAGTAGTCCTGAAGGTTTCTGATGTTCTATCTTAGCCTTCTGACACACTAAACAGGCACTCACAAATTCAGCTATATCTTTCTTCATCCTAGGCCACCAAAATATCTTTCTAAGGTCTTGATACATCTTAGTTGCCCCTGGGTGAAAACTAAGCTTGCTCCTATGACCTTCCTCTAGGATCAAACGTCTAAGTGTAGGGTCACTAGGCACGCACACTCGGTCTTTAAATCTTAACACTCCATCTACACCCAAGGTAAATTCTCCTCCAACACCTTGTCCTATAGCATCACGTCTAGCCACTAGAAATGAATCCACTAACTGGGCTTCTCCAATTTTCCTCAACAACTCACTAGTCACCCGAGTCATACCTAATCTCACACTTCTAGGGGTCACCTCACAAGTCAAACTCAAGTCTCTAAATTGAGCCAAAAGGTCCATCTCCCTAATCATAAGAGAAGACAAATGCAAAGATTTCCTACTTAAAGCATCAGCCACCACATTGGCTTTGCCCGGATGATAACTAAGATCAAAATCATAATCCTTAAGGAACTCTAACCATCTCCTTTGTCTCATATTTAATTCCTTTTGGTCAAATAAATATCTAAGACTCTTATGATCACTAAAAACCTCAAATTTTGAACCATACAAATAATGTCTCCAAATCTTAAGTGTGAATACCACAGCTGCTAATTCAAGATCATGGGTGGGGTAATTCTTCTCATGTATTTTCAATTGCCTAGATGCATACGATACGACCTTTCCCTCTTGCATTAACACTCCACCCAAACCCATCTTAGAAGCGTCACAATAAACCACAAAAGTCTTACTAAGGTCAGGCAACACTAAAACAGGTGCACTAGTCAACTTCTCCTTAAGAGTTCGGAAACTATTCTCACATTTACTATCCCATACAAACACAACTCCTTTCCTAGTTAAATTTGTCAAGGGTAATGCTAACTTAGAGAATCCCTCTATGAATCTTCTATAGTATCCAACCAATCCAAGGAAACTCCTAATCTCACTAACTGACTTAGGTGTCTCCCACTTAAGCACCGCCTCAACTTTAGATGGATCTACTGTTATACCCCCACTTGAAATCACGTGTCCTAAGAAACTCACCTTCTCTAGCCAAAAGTCACACTTAGACAACTTGGCATAAAGTTGTCTCTCCTTGAGGGTTTGAAGTACTACCTTTAAGTGTTCCCCATGTTCCTCTTTAGTCTTGGAATAAACTAGTATGTCATCTATGAAGACAACTACAAATTTATCCAAGTACAGATGAAAAATTTGGTTCATGTAATCCATAAAAATTGTAGGAGCATTCGTCACACCAAAAGGCATTACTAGATACTCATAATTTCCATAACGAGTCCTAAATGCTGTCTTAGGTACATCCTCACCCTTAACTCTAATTTGATGGTACCCCGATCTAAGATCAATTTTACTAAATACACAAGCACCCACCAACTGGTCCATAAGATCATCTATCCTAGGCAATGGATATTTATTCTTAATGGTCACCTTGTTCAACTAGCAATAATCTACACACAATCTCATGCTACCATCCTTCTTCTTGACTAAGAGTACGGGTGCTCCCCAAGGTGATACACTAGGTCTCACAAACCCCTTCTCCAACAAGTCTTCTATTTGTTTCTTAAGCTCCACTAACTCTATGGGTGACATCCTATAAGGTGCAATAGAAATAGGTCCTGTTCCTCGTACTAAGTCTATGGAAAATTCTACTTCTCTTCTAGGTGGTAAGCTAGACATATCATCAGAGAAGACATCCGAAAAGTCACATACAACAGGTAGTTCATTCACCAAAATATTACTCTCCGAATTCAAAGAAGCTAACAACATGTACACTTGAGCATCCTCTTGTAAATATACCTTAACTTGGTTGGCAGTCAAATAATCATTACTCACTTTTTCAACAGGCTCACCAAAGACAATAGATTTATCAGCACAATTCAAAAGGACATGATTGGAAGATAACCAGTCCATCCCCAGAATAACATCTAGCTGACTTAGAGGCAAACAAATTAAGTCAACCATGAAATCTCTACCCTCAATAATCAAAGGACATTTTAAACAGACATCAGAAGTAGACACTGAACCACTAGTTGGTGTCTCTACTATTAACTCAAAAGACAAGGAAGAAACAGGAAATTTTAATTTGGACACACACGCATGTGATATAAAAGAGTGAGTCGCACCAGAGTCATACAAAACAATTAGAGGAGTTCCATTGATGAAACACATACCCTGGATTAAGTCTTTGGATTGTGAAGCTTCAGCACCACTCAAGGCAAACACCCTTCCTGTCGCTCGAGGTTTGCTAGCACTCCCTCCAACCTCTGTTGTCTTGTTCTTGGGGCAATCACGAGCTCTGTGTCCCTTCTCTTGACATTTGAAGCACGTTATTTCTCTAGGTAACGGACATTCATATGCCCTATGACCTGGCTTCCCACAATTGTAGCAGTTGTTGTGTGAAACAGAACCCACACTTCCTCCCCTAGAAGTTTGGCTAGCCGTGGGAACTTGGCTTCTTTGTTGCCCAGAACCTTGATTATTCACCTTAGAACTTGAGTCCCCAGCAGACTTGGTGTAAGGTTTACTCCTATTAGATGAACCAAACTTATTATTCCTCATGGGTCCTCCACTCTTATAATAAGTTACCCTAGCACGGTTGTCCTCATCATATACTCGGCACTTGTTTACCAATTCATGATAGTGAGTGATCCCTTGATAATTGAAAACTTGTTTAATCTCAAGGCGAAGACCACTCAAAAACTTCACACATTTGTCCTCCTCATTTCCCACGCCATCATACATAGGACAAAATCTGACCAAGTCTTCAAACTTAGTCACATACTCAGCCACAGAATCATCTCCTTGCTTCAATTCAAGGAATTCCACCTGTTTCTTATGTCTCACATCTCGGGGAAAGTATTTCTCCAAGAAGAGCCGCTTGAAATTCTCCCAGTTCACTTGGGTACCTGCAACTATCATTCTTTGTAAAGCACCTTGCCACCAGATGCCAACCTCTCCAGAAAGCATGAAGGTAGCCAAAGTCACCTTCTGTATCAAAGGACATCCCATAGCTTGGAATATCTTTTCAACTTCAAAAATCCAGTCAGTAGCTCCATCAGGATTATAACCCCCACGGAAGCTTGGCAGATTATTTCGCTGGAATCTCTCCAACCAATCTATTTCTGGTTGTTGGTTCATATTACCAAGAGCCTGAGCCATCGCTTGTAAAGCATCAGCGATTGCACGGTCGTTCCTACCTCCTGCCATTACTTTTCTGATCACCAGAAAAGTTAACAATTATACTATAAGTAAACAATAACCTTAATCAATCATAACACTAACATATCAACAAATTCCACAATCAATCATTCCATCCATTATCTACCAAACAAGAATAGTAGACTCATAACTCACAGCCGATTGGATTGACCTGCTCTGATACCACTAAATATGACACCCTTACTACCCCAACATATATATTGTAATAATAAAAACTTATAAATAAATTTTTCAATTTCGGTATAAGGGTTCACATGAGAATCTTAAAAATTATACTTCAATAACCACAATAACAAAAAATGAAACGCAATAGTTTTCAAATTATTTTCAAAATAACATTTACAATAAAAACCTATGTTCTAAAAATCCTTGTTGCCCCGATGTCACAATATCAGAGCATCCCGACAATTCAACCGTTGGCATTCTAGATACCACTCGTAGCCAGATCTTCCTCACCTAAAATATCCACAAACCGCACGGTGAGAAAAGAAAACATCTATATATATAGCACATAAGAAAACACAATATATTATTTAATAATCGTAAATATTTCAACATATCGTATTTCAATCAATCATGCATTGTCATCACGTCATAATTCTCAATCACACCAATCATCACAAATCTTGCACTTCACACTATGCCAAGGTCACGCTACCCATTTAACAATCCCAGGCCGTGCTCACCCCTGATATAACACTGTGCCAAGGTCACGTTATCCCTATCCTAGGGCCGTGCTCACCCCTGATATAACACTGTGCCAAGTTCACGTTACCCCTAACCTAGGGTCGTGCTCACCCCTGACATGTTAACCAAGGTCACGATACTCATGTAACAATCTCGGGCCGTGCTCACCCATGGTCATAGGTGTGAAGAACCACAACCACATCTCATTCACATTCCACACAACATCTCATAGTTCAATTCCATACACATATCAGATAAGTCCAAAATAATGGGTTTCATACATATCAAGCAATTCACATTTAAATCATCAATTTTTATCAAATAATATAACAATGATATTCATAAATTAATATAATAATCAATAGAATTAGCAATTTAATATAATTTCAGCATAAACAGTAAAACCCCCCAATTGTTCCAAAACCTAGCTCACAAGCACTTTTCTACAATTTCGTTCTCTCTCCCGGATCATCATTCTTACAATTTAAATACATATTTCTAATCCTCAACACATACGGAATCTAATGGTATAATTAATTCCTCAAACAGAAATAATCCAATTTTTCCAAAACCTAACCTACAAACACTTTTCTATAATTTCGTTCTCTCTCCTAGAGCATCATTTTTACAAACAAATCATATATTTGTTGTCCTAAATATATACAGAATTAAATAATGTCAATAATTCTTCAAACAGAAATAATTCTAAAATTACTCATAATCCTAAGGAGTTCTTCCTCTACCCAATTCCCTTATGTAACTCTATATATAAATAATTTCCTTTTCCCCTGTACCTGGATATGAAGAAGTTGAATCTAGATATGTAGAAGCTGAATCTACACTAGATCTGGTTGATCTCCCTTGCTGGGTTCCCCTCGGTCTGAAGCAGAAAATAGAGGAAAGAAAAGAGCGAGCAGAAGAAAAGAAATCAGAAATGAGAGGTGTGCTTTTTGGGAGTGGCAAACAGCTCTATTTATAGGCTTTTTACGCCGGAATGGCCCGTTCCGGACCCTTAAAACATGGCTAAAAATCACATCCAGAACGGCCCGTTCCAAAACCAGAACGGCCCGTTCTGGTGTGCATTAATTACAACACCCAACGACCATAATTTTGGGAACACCCCGTTCCAAGCTCGTCCTAATTAGGGTTAAAGGCAAAATTAATAGTCCGGAACGGCCCATTACAACTTGAGAATGGCCCGTTCTGGGCTATTAACTCACACTTTCACTGGTAGTTTGGAACGGCCCGTTCCAATTTCGGAACAGCCCGTTCCAATTTTGGAACATCCCGTTCCAATTTCGGAACAGCCCGTTCCAATTTCGGAACAGCCCGTTCCAATTTCGGAACAGCCCGTTCCAAGCTACTAAATCACCCCTATCTCCTTTATAAAATTACCAAAATACCCTCAATTAAAATAAAATAAAATTGAAATAAGAAAAAATGGGGTGTTACAAAAGAAGATCAAAAATGAACAAGCTTCTTGAATACTATAAACAGTTTTCAGAATTAAGAACAAGAATGAACAAATAATATACGGAATCACAAAGTAAAAACAATGTTGACAATATGTATAAAATAAGATATTGAATGGACGAAGATTTGAATATGGATATGAGAATCAAAAACACAATTATAATGTTGTATGCAAGATGATAAAACAATATGTCCTCCTGGAAAGAAAATAATCATAAATATAATTTGATTCAAGTAAATGTGGCAAAGTCTCCTAGTTATGAACAAATTATTATTATATATTAAGAAAGGTTATAATTATATGCACTTAGGATTAATTCAAGTTGTTGTTAAGCCTAACTACAGATTAGGTGTAAACAGTCCAATATTATTATTATTAAGAGATATTCGTATGAAACAATTTCAAGATTCTATTATAGCAATATTAGAAAGTAATTTACATGACGGCCCTGCCTTTTTTAACTGTTATCCAAATTTTTCTATGAATATTAGAAATTCTAAAACAAGTAATGCTTTAAAACTATATGTTAAAATCCCTGATGAAATCTTAGATGAAGATTCAGGTCCAATACAACTTATTTTCAAAATTTATTATAAAGTTACTAAAATAGATTATAATTATAAAGCTCTTAGATCATCTCCAAAAAATGAAACTGTATTAGTAGAAGCAAATCTTAGGAAGTCTTCAATACAGGCACCAAGGCGTCTTAGTCACGCTGAAGTTATTTCTAAAATTCCAGAAGATTGGTTACTAAAAGATATAATTGAAGAACCAAAAATTTACAATACTCAAGTTAGAGAGATAATTCAAGACGGAACAGATATTAGGTTAAGAATGAATAGGTCAAACTCTTTTAGAAGTAATTTACCACAAATGATTTATAAAGGAAATAGTGCGAGACATTCAGTAGATGGATCTACTATCAATATAGATTTAACCAAATTAGATATTAATTCTAAGATTACAAGGCCTGTTTATGAAAATATTCAACATGCAGAGGAGGATGATTTGAATCCTACCGCATCTCAAATTATTAATACTATTACAAGAGAAGAACCTTTTCAAATTGATAAGGAATGGATTAATCAAGACTTTAAAGCAGATTACAATAAAGATTTAAGAAAATGGTATTTTAAAAATTTTTCGCAAGAAGAAACTATTAAATTTAGAGAACTATATTATTCTTATATGGAAGAAAATGAAATCAATATTTATTTCTTTGATTGGTTTAATAATTATAGCAAAGAAAATAATATTATTAAATCAATAAATCCTTTAGTAAAAACCAATAAAACTTGGAAAACAATAGATAATAAAATTATTATATATGAATATCCCCCTATGACTACTGTTAAAATAGAAGTAGAAAAACAAGAAATAGAAGCAAGTCCTTACAAAACTATTAATGAATCAGAACGAGAAGTTAACAAAAAAGATATTAAAAAACTTCATAATCAATTAAATTTTTCTAATAGTATGTTAGAAACTTTGTCAAAACAGTTAACAAGAATAGAAGATAAAGAAATTCCTTCCTCAAGTAGTAGTAGTATAGTTTCAAGTATCCCAAAACCATTAGTAAAACCAATATATCAGTTAAATACCCATATAGATTCATTAAAATTAGGAAGTGAAAGTGAAGAAAAAAATGAAGAAATTAAAGACCTATTATCAAAATTAACTTTAGTAAAACCTTCAATAAATACCATAGATACAAATGATTTTACCGTTAATAAGATTAAAACTCATTATCCAAAAACAAGAACATATTATCCCAGACCTTCTCTAGCAGATGTTCTTTATGAAGAACGAGGAGAATATGTACAAAATAGTTATTCAAGAAGTGAAATGATCGAATGGAATATAGATGGTATGAGTGAACAAAGTTTATTAGATTATATTTGTATGATGTCTATGGCCGCCAGTGCCTACAAAAGAAGAGGAAATTCTGATAAGGCCACAGCCTTAATTATAGTCCAAGGATTTACTGGCCAACTTAAAGGTTGGTGGGATAATTTCTGGACACCTGCTGATAAAGAATCAATATTAAATGCAGTAAAACCAGAAACTAGTGAAGAGGATGCAGTTGCAACCCTCATTTACACTATTATTCAACACTTTATAGGAGATCCCAATACTTTTAAGGATAGAGCAGCTAGTCAGCTAGCAAACCTTTATTGTTCAACAATGTCTGATTATCGTTGGTATAGAGATATATTTATGTCAAAAATTACTCTAAGAGAAGATGGTTTTCAAGGATTCTGGAAAGAAAGATTCCTTGCAAGATTACCAAAACTATTTTCTGAAAAAGTCAAGATAAAATTAGAAAGTCACTTTGGAAAACCAATACCTTTTAATACCCTTACATACGGCCAAATACATAGTATTATAATTGATACAGGAATACAAGTTTGTAATGATTTCAAACTTCAAAACAAACTTAGAAAAGAAGCAGGAACCAGTAAGAGAGAAATAGGAAACTTCTGTGAACAATATGGAGTAAAACCTATTAGAGCACCCAGTGCAGTTAGGAAAAAGGCCTAGAGAAAACAGTTTGTTTCTCAAAAGCCTTACCACAAGTCTTATAATAATTATAAAAAGCCCTATAAAAAATCCTTTAAGAGAAATAAAAATTATTCAAAAAATTTAGAAAAGCCCAATACTAGTACTAAACCCAAATATACAAAAAAGAATATAACATGTTGGAAATGTGGGCGACCAGGCCATTTTGCCAATAAATGTAGAGTTCAACAAAAGATTAATGAATTAGAAATAGATGAATCATTTAAAAAATCTTTAATAGCAATAATGATTAACTCAGAATCAGAAGAGAGCAATTCTACTTACGATGAAGAAAGCAATACTGAAATTATTTATCAATTAGAAGAAGAAGAAGACTCTAGCTCCAGTCAATCTCAAGATGAAGATAGTTGTTTAGGCCCAGGTCTTTGCACCTGTAATGATTGTAAAACTACTAATATGTTAACTAAAGATCAAACTCATTCTTTGCTAGATTTAATTTCAAAATTAGAACATGGTCCAATAAGAACTGAATTCATTAATAAATTAGAAGAACTATTAAGAGCAGATGAAAAAGAACAAGAAGAAGTTAAAGAGGTAGACATAAAAGAAATATATTCAAGATTTCGTCAACCAACCCCTGTTACTATTAAAGATATACAAGAAGAAATTAAAAATTTAAAAATAGAAATTACTAATTTAAAATAAGATAATATATCCATTAAATATAGAATATTAGAATTAGAAGGAAAAGAAAAAGTCAGAGAACAAGAAAATATTAAAATAGATTTAGAACAACCTTCGACTTCAGTAGAAGATGTTAATTATTTACATATGATAACAACTCATAAATGGCATTGTAATATTAAACTATTAGTTAAAAATGAAGAATTTAACTTAATTGCATTAATAGATTCAGGAGCAGATCTTAACTGTTTGCAAGAAGGTATTATTCCATCAAAATATTATGAAAAGTCTTCTGAAAAAGTTTTAAGTGCCAATAATTCTTATATGAAAATTAATTATAAATTATCATCTGCAGAAATATGTAAAAACAAAATTTGTTACGAAGCCTCTTTTGTATTAGTTAAAAATATGAATATTCCTTGTATATTAGGAACACCTTTTCTATCATTATTATATCCTTTTAAAGTTACTCCAAAAGGATTAGAAACTCAAGTAGTAGGTAATTCAATATGTTTTGAATTTATACACCCACCAAGATCAAGAGAATTAAACTTATTAAGAGAAAAAAGTATTATAGAAAATAAAAGAAAACAAATTAATTTTTTATCTAAAGAAATTCAATATAAAAGAATAGAAGAACAATTATCAAATAAAAATATTCAAGAAACTATTAAAAAGATTAATAATCAAATTGAACAAGAAATTTGTGAATTAAATCCAACAGCCTTTTGGCATAGAAAAAAGTATGAAGTATTATTACCACATATAGAAAATTTTGATGAAAAGAATATTAATACTAAAGCAAGACCAATACAAATGAATCCTCAATATTTAGAATATTGTAAAAAAGAAATTCAAGAATATTTAGATAAAGGATTAATTAGACCCTCTAAATCTCCTTGGAGTTGCTAAGCTTTTTATGTCTTAAATGCCGCTGAGTTAGAAAGAGGAGCACCAAGATTAGTTATCAATTATAAACCACTAAATAAAGTCTTAAAATGGATTAGGTATCCTTTACCCAATAAACAAGATTTAATTAAAAGAATAACTCATGCAACCCTATTTTCAAAATTTGATATGAAATCTGGTTATTATCAAATTGGGGTGAAGGAAGAAGATAAGTACAAAACTGCTTTTAATGTTCCTTTTGGACATTACGAGTGGAATGTATTACCATTTGGTTTAAAAAATGCCCCTTCTGAATATCAAAACATTATGAATGATATTTTTTATCCATATATGAAATTTGCCTTAGTATATTTAGATGATGTATTAATATTTTCGAATTCTATTAACCAACACATAGAACATTTAAAAACTTTTATTAATTTAGTAAAAGAAAATGGATTAGTAGTTTCTGCCAAGAAAATTAAAATATTTTCTACAAATATAAGATTTTTAGGTTATGAAATTTATCAAGAAACTATTATTCCAATTCAAAGATCAATAGAATTTGCCGATAAATTTCCAAATGAAATAAAAGATAAGACCCAACTTCAGAGATTTTTAGGTTGTGTCAATTATGTAGCAGACTTTATTCCCAATATTAGAGTTATATGTGCTCCACTATATGCAAGACTGAGAAAAAATCCCAAACCTTGGGACCCAGAAATGACCCAAGTCATTATTAAAGTTAAATAGATAGTCAAAAGATTACTCTGTTTAGGGATTCCTGACCCAGAAGCCTATCTTATTGTCGAGACAGATGCCTCAGACTTAGGATATAGGGGAATTTTAAAGCAAAAAATTTTATCAAAAGAGCAAGTTGTCAGATATCATTCAGGTATTTGGCATCCAGCTCTGCAAAAGTATTCAACAGTCAAAAAAGAGATTTTATCAATAGTTTTATGTCTTCAAAAATTTCAAGATGATTTATTTTCAAAAAGATTTTTGATTAGAACCAATTGTAAAGCAGCACCATCAGTTTTACAAAAAGATGTTAAAAACTTAGTTACAAAACATATTTTTGCTAGATGGCAAGCTTTATTATCATGCTTCGATTTTGAGATTGAACATATCAAAGGAGAGACAAATACTTTACCAGATTATTTGACAAGAGAGTTTTTACAGGAAAATGAGCAAAAGCTCTAAAGATCAATATGGGACGCCTTTCAAGGCTCCAATCAACAATACTGTTAAATCGGCTCAGTCCGAAGCATCAAGACCATTATCGGCATCGCCAAGTTCTTCAAGAAAGTTACCACAGTCTTTCAATGCAAAATTACCTTCAAAATCTACAACATTTTTAGAAGCCATTAATTCTCAATCTCCATTACTGTTTCACAATAAATTTGACCCAATAGCCGCCCTACAACATACCCCTGAACCTAGCTCCATACCTTTTCGTTCAAGACAAATTTCTCAAAACTTATCTTAAAATATTACCCACAATACAAACCCAATAACCACACCATCAAATTCTCGATCCTATGATGACTCATATATTACCAAAGATACCTTTATTGATATTATGCCAATAGAACCTGAGTGGAAAGACCTATCTCGAGATCAATTAATCAATACCATTTTTCCAAAAGACACTCATCATAAAAATTTCTTAAAACCCAGAATCTTCTATGAATTCATTTTAGTTGATTCTGACTCAATAGAATTATTCCATTCCAAAGATAAAAGACGATAATATTATTTATTCCAAAGCCAAGATTCTCAAAATTATGACACCTGGAGAATGGGGACAACCTATTTATCAACCAAAATCCTTTTCAAGACAGTTTCAACCTCAAACTTACACTTATTATGATTATACCATGGCATGGACCTACATGCTATATCTTCAACCCAAAACTCATTCATGGTTCTTCTGGTTCGCAGAGGAATCTCATTAAAATTTCCCAAGTGGTTTCTCCAATGGTTTTATACATGGGGACCCATTAGGGAATTATTCCCTCAAGAAGTCTCAGAAAATTTTGATTATTTCAAAGAAGTTACATCATTTCTACCAAACTACAAGATGATTACTTTTGTTGCATCTCAAAATATTACTTGGATCGTTACTTGGGATTACATTTTTAAACAACCTTATGACAATGTTCCTTTAAAAATATTATCAAGATGTATAAAAATCAAATGGTGGAAAAAGTTTGACATGAATTTAATCAGTAAATCAAGAATCAAAGAATGGGCTCAAAGCAATTCTCCAGCATTATTACATCAAGAACAAAAAAGAAAAATTACTAAAGATTCTCAGTTTCTAGCTGAGAAGAGCAAAATCATGGCTGAATTAGCCTCAGCCACTTCTCAAGAAGAATTTGAAGCAAGACTCTAATTAATCAGAGCACTTCAAGATGATTCTCAACCTGAAGAAACAGGCTCTTCAGACTCAATATCCACAAGTCCATATCTTTGAAATGAAGATATGTTTGATTAAAGCAAGAATTATTACCTGCTGACGCACTTGGACAGCTGTCTATTTTGCAGACGCTTCAAGACAAAGGTGGGCCACCTCTGGTCTGCCATTCAAGAAAGTTATTTGCCAGCTCCACAAGAAGTTAAAAGACTTTTATTTAGTTTTCTTTATGTAAATTATTATATTTACTTTCCTATCTTACCCTTCAATAATGGGTATCCGATTACCCTTTTATGTAATTTTAGTCTTTAGGTTTGTGTATATAAGGAGACTCTCTCTTCAGTTGTAAGCATCGAGTGTTTAAGCAATCTAAGAATATACTTGTTCTATCAAAACTCTTTGTGCAATTTGTCATCATTCAGAAATCTTTGTAAGTATTTCAAAAAATGATTATCTTACTTGAGCATGGTCATATTCATATTACTTATTCCAATTATCGTAGTTTTCATATTACTATCACTTTATATAAATACAATAGTCCGTCTTTAGAAATTATTACGCTGCCTCTTTTGGTATCAGAGCCTGATACCACTTATTATTAATATAAATTGATCATAACTAGGAGGCTCTGCCACCTTTCTTTGATCTAATTTATATTATTAATCATAATCTATATCCCCCCAAAGAAGATCAAAATATCAATATTTATTGAAAACAAATAGCAGAATTATGAGCAAAAACTTGAAACAATACAAACAATTATGATTAATAATATAAATTAGATCAAAGAAAGGTGGCAAAGCCTCCTAGTTATGATCAATTTATATTAATAATAAGTGGTATCAGGCTCTGATACCAAAAGAGGCAGCGTAATAATTTCTAAAGACGAACTATTGTAGTTATATAAAGTGATAGTAATATGAAAACTAGGATAATTGGAATAAGTAATATGAATATGACCATGCTCAAGTAAGATAATCATTTTTCGATATACTTACAAAGATTTCTGAATGATGGCAAATTGCACAAAGAGTTTTGATAGAACAAGTATATTCTTAGATTGCTTAAACACTCGATGCTTACAACTGAAGAGAGAGTCTCCTTATATACACAAACCTAAAGACTAAAATTACATAAAAGGGTAATCAGATACCCATTATTGAAGGGTAAGACAGGAAAGTATATATAATAATTTACATAAAGAAAACTATGTAAAAGTCTTTTAACTTCTTGTAGAGCTGGTAAATAAATTTCTTGAATGGCAGACCAGAGGTGGCCCACCTTTGTCTTGAAGCGTCTACAAAATAGACATCTGTCCAAGTGCGTCAGCAGGTAATAATTCTTGCTTTAATCAAACATATCTTCATTTCGAAGATATGGACTTGTGGATATTGAGTTTGAAGAGCCTGTTTCTTCAGGTTGAGAATAATCTTGAAGTGCTCTGATTAATTGGAGTCTTGCTTCGAATTCTTCTTGAGAAGTGGCTAAGGCTAATTCAGCCATGATTTTGCTCTTCTTAGCTAGAAACTGAGAATCTTTAGTAATTTTTCTTTTTTGTTCTTGATGTAATAATGCTGGAGAATTGCTTTGAGCCCATTCTCTGATTCTTGATTTACTGATTAAATTCATGTCAAACTTCTTCCACCATTTTAATTTTATACATCTTGATAATATTTTTAAAGGAACATTGTCATAAGGTTGTCTAAAAATGTAATCCCAAGTAACGATCCAAGTAATATTCTGAGATGCAACAAAAGTAATCATCTTGTAGTTTGGTAGAAATGATGTAACTTCTTTGAAATAATCAAAATTTTCTGAGACTTCTTGAGGGAATAATTCCCTAATGGGTCCCCATGTATAAAACCATTGGAGAAACCACTTGGGAAATTTTAATGAGATTCCTCTGCAAAACCAGAAGAACCATGAATGAGTTTTGGGTTGAAGATATAGCATGTAAGTCCATGCCATGGTATAATCATAATAAGTGTAAGTTTGAGGTTGAAACTGTCTTGAAAAGGATTTTGGTTGATAAATAGGTTGTCTCCATTCTTCAGGTGTCATAATTTAGAGAATCTTGGCTTTGGAATAAATAATATTATCGTCTTTATCTTTGGAATGGAATAATTCTATTGAGTCAGAATCAACTAAAATGAATTCATAGAAGATTCTGGGTTTTAAGAAATTTTGATGATGAGTGTCTTTTGGAAAAATGGTATTGATTAATTGATCTCGAGATAGGTCTTTCCCCTTAGGTTCTATTGGCAAAATATCAATAAAGGTATCTTTGGTAATATATGAGTCATCATAGGATCGAGAATTTGATGGTGTGGTTATTGGGTTTGTATTGTGGGTAATATTTTTAGATAAGTTTTGAGAAATTTGTCTTGAATGAGAAGGTATGGAGCTAGGTTCAGGGGTATGTTGTAGGGCGGCTATTGGGTCAAATTTATTGTGAAACAGTAATGGAGATTGAGAATTAATGGCTTCTAAAAATGTTGTAGATTTTGAAGGTAATTTTGTATCGAAAGACTGTGGTAACTTTCTTGAAGAACTTGGCGAAGCCGATAATGGTCTTGATGCTTCGGACTGAGCCGATTTAACAGTATTGTTGATTGGAGCCTTGAAAGGCGTCCCATATTGATCTTTAGAGCTTTTGCTCATTTTCCTGTAAAAACTCTTTTGTCAAATAATCTGGTAAAGTATTTGTCTCTCCTTTGATATGTTCAATCTCAAAATCGAAGCATGATAATAAAGCTTGCCATCTAGCAAAAATATGTTTTGAGACTAAGTTTTTAACATCTTTTTGTAAAACTGATGGTGCTGCTTTACAATCGGTTCTAATCAAAAATATTTTTGAAAATAAATCATCTTGAAATTTTTGAAGACATAAAACTATTGATAAAATCTCTTTTTTGACTGTTGAATACTTTTGCTGAGCTGGATGCCAAATACCTGAATGATATCTGACAACTTGCTCTTTTGATAAAACTTTTTGCTTTAAAATACCCCCATATCCTAAGTCTGAGGCATCTGTCTTGACAATAAGATAGGCTTCTGGGTCAGGAATCCCTAAACAGGGTAATCTTTTGACTATCTGTTTAACTTTAATAATGACTTGGGTCATTTCTGGGTCCCAAGGTTTGGGATTTTTTCTCCGTCTTGCATATAGTGGAGCACATATAACTCTAATATTGGGAATAAAGTCTACTACATAATTGACACAACCTAAAAATCTCTAAAATTGGGTCTTATCTTTTAATTCATTTGGAAATTTATCGGCAAATTCTATTCATCTTTTGAATTGGAGTAATAGTTCCTTGATAAATTTCATAACCTAAAAATCTTATTTTTGTAGAAAATATTTTAATTTTCTTGGCAGAAACTACTAATCCATTTTCTTTTACTAAATTAATAAAAAAAATTAAATGTTCTATGTGTTGGTTAATAGAATTCGAAAATATTAATACATCATCTAAATATACTAAGGAAAATTTCATATATGGATAAAAAAATATCATTCATAATGTTTTGATATTCAGAAGGGGAATTTTTTAAACCAAATGGTAATACATTCCACTCGTAATGTCCAAAAGGAACATTAAAAGCAGTTTTGTACTTATCTTCTTCCTTCACCCCAATTTGATATTAACCAGATTTCATATCAAATTTTGAAAATAGGGTTGCATGAGTTATTCTTTTAATTAAATCTTGTTTATTGGGTAAAGGATACCTAATCCATTTTAAGACTTTATTTAGTGGTTTATAATTGATAACTAATCTTGGTGCTCCTCTTTCTAACTCAGCGGCATTTAAGACATAAAAAGCTTAGCAACTCCAAGGAGATTTAGAGGGTCTAATTAATCCTTTATCTAAATATTCTTGAATTTCTTTTTTACAATATTCTAAATATTGAGGATTCATTTGTATTGGTCTTGCTTTAGTATTAATATTCTTTTCATCAAAATTTTCTATATATGGTAATAATACTTCATACTTTTTTCTATGCCAAAAGGCTGTTGGATTTAATTCACAAATTTCTTGTTCAATTTGATTATTAATCTTTTTAATAGTTTCTTGAATATTTTTATTTGATAATTGTTCTTCTATTCTTTTATACTGAATTTCTTTAGATAAAAAATTAATTTGTTTTTTTTTTATTTTCTATAATACTTTTTTCTCTTAATAAGTTTAATTCTCTTGATCTTGGTGGGTGTATAAATTCAAAACATATTGAATTACCTACTACTTGAGTTTCTAATCCTTTTGGAGTAACTTTAAAAGGATATAATCATGATAGAAAAGGTGTTCCTAATATACAAGGAATATTCATATTTTTAACTAATACAAAAGAGGCTTCGTAACAAATTTTGTTTTTTCATATTTTTGCGGATGATAATTTATAATTAATTTTCATATAAGAATTATTGGCACTTCAAACTTTTTTAGAAGACTTTTCATAATATTTTGATGGAATAATACCTTTTTGCAAACAGTTAAGATCTGCTCCTGAATCTATTAATGCAATTAAGTTAAATTCTTCATTTTTAACTAATAGTTTAATATTACAATGTCATTTATGAGTTGTTATCATATGTAAATAATTAACATCTTCTACTGAAGTCGAAGGTTGTTCTAAATCTATTTTAATATTTTCTTGTTCTCTGACTTTTTCTTTTCCTTCTAATTCTAATATTCTATATTTAATGGATATATTATCTTGTTTTAAATTAGTAATTTCTATTTTTAAATTTTTAATTTCTTCTTGTATATCTTTAATAGTAACAGGGGTTGGTTGACGAAATCTTGAATATATTTCTTTTATGTCTACTTCTTTAACTTCTTCTTGTTCTTTTTCATCTGCTCTTAATAGTTCTTCTAATTTATTAATGAATTCAGTTCTTATTAGACCATGTTCTAATTTTGAAATTAAATCTAGCAAAGAATGAGTTTGATCTATAGTTAACATATTAATAGTTTTACAATCATTACAGGTGCAAAGACCTGGGCCTAAACAACTATCTTCATCTTGAGATTGACTGGAGCTAGAGTCTTCTTCTTCTAATTGATAAATAATTTCAGTATTGCTTTCTTCATTAGAAGTAGAATTGCTCTCTTCTGATTCTGAGTTAATCATTATTGCTATTAAATATTTTTTAAATGATTCATCTATTTCTAATTCATTAATCTTTTGTTGAACTCTACATTTATTGGCAAAATGGCCTGGTCGCCCACATTTCCAACATGTTATATTCTTTTTGTAGATTTGGGTTTAGTACTAGTATTGGGCTTTTCTAAATTTTTTGAATAATTTTTATTTCTCTTAAAGGATTTTTTATAGGGCTTTTTATAATTATTATAAGACTTGTGGTAAGGCTTTTGAGAAACAAACTGTTTTCTCTGGGCCTTTTTCCTAACTACACTGGGTGCTCTAATAGGTTCTACTCCATATTGTTCACAGAAGTTTCCTATTTCTCTCTTACTGGTTCCTGCTTCTTTTCTAAGTTTGTTTTGAAGTTTGAAATCATTACAAACTTGTATTCCTATATCAATAATAATACTATGTATTTGGCCGTAAGTAAGGGTATTAAAAGGTATTGGTTTACCAAAGTGACTTTCTAATTTTATCTTGACTTTTTCAGAAAATAGTTTTGGTAATCCTGCAAGGAATCTTTCTTTCCAGAATCCTTGAAAACCATCTTCTCTTAGAGTAATTTTTTACATAAATATATCTCTATACCAACGATAATCAGACATTGTTGGACAATAATGGTTTGCTACCTGACTAGTTGCTCTATCCTTAAAAGTATTGGGATCTCCTATAAAGTGTTGAATAATAGTGTAAATGAGGGTTGCAACTGCATCCTCTTCACCAGTTTCTGGTTTTACTACATTTAATATTGATTCTTTATCAGCAAGTGTCCAGAAATTATCCCACCAACCTTTAAGTTGGCCAGTAAATCCTTGGACTATAATTAAGGCTGTGGCCTTATCAGAATTTCCTCTTCTTTTGTAGGCACTGGCGGCCATAGACATCATACAAATATAATCTAATAAACTTTGTTCACTCATACCATCTATATTCCATTCGATCATTTCACTTCTTGAATAACAATTTTGTACATATTCTCCTCGTTCTTCATAAAGAACATCTGCTAGAGAAGGTCTGGGATAATATGTTCTTGTTTTTGGATAATGAGTTTTAATCTTATTAACGGTAAAATCATTTGTATCTATGGTATTTATTGAAGGTTTTCCTAAAGTTAATTTTGATAATAGGTCTTTAATTTCTTCAATTTTTTCTTCACTTTCACTTCCTAATTTTAATGAATCTATATGGGTATTTAACTGATATATTGGTTTTACTAATGGTTTTGGGATACTTGAAATTATACTACTACTACTTGAGGAAGGAATTTCTTTATCTTCTATTCTTGTTAACTGTTTTGACAAAGTTTCTAACATACTATTAGAAAAATTTAATTCATTATGAAGTTTTTTAATATCTTTTTTGTTAACTTCTCGTTCTGATTCATTAATAGTTTTGTAACGACTTGCTTCTATTTCTTGTTTTTCTACTTCTATAGATATTCAGATATAATAACTT